>NC_046660.1:34681856-34683699 GCF_010883055.1 Belonocnema kinseyi | reverse complement strand
CCTTGGAGGAGATTATGTTGAGAAATAAAAAAAAAAAATTCTTAAAAACGTTGTTTTTCTTGGTCAGGCCGGAAACTTATCAATCCACCCTCGTATACCTATGTTAATGCCGGTATGATTTTGTAATTTAATTATCTTCATTAAGTTATGTCCACCAGAGTTCTATTGAATGTGTGCTTTAAGGTAAATATTGTTTTATTAATTAAACACAATATCCAAGTAACCAAAGCGAAAAATAGGTTCTTTAAAAATAGGTTCAATTAAAATTAAGATCCTTTAGAACCCCAAGATTGTTATCACTCAGAACTCATATATCGGTTTGGGTTCCTTTTCAGCAAGTGGGGTTTATTTTTGTTGCAGCTCCTTTGGAACCAAAAATGGGTTCCAATGAGAACTTCAATTTATAATGTGATTTCTTGGAAGAGGAGTCTTTAAACCCTATTTATTATTCATTCTATAAGTATTTAACAGTAAAGTCTGCATGAAAGGACAGGGATTAAATAACTAAGTAGGAAAATATCGATAGTGTTCAAGTTTTTGATTGTACAGGTCAGGCGTAGTAAGTGCGTAGTTGCACGATGTGGTTCTCATAATATGAGATACCTGTGGTTCTTATCTTATTTCAGTCCATTTTGATCTATTTTTTCAATTTTTTTTATGAATAATTGGTTGAAATACACTAGAGAAAAATTTGATAAGTTTACGCTTCCACATATTTCAAGAAATGGCTGCGCGGGGGAAACTGTTTACAAAAGGGTTTCTGACTACTGCAAAAACTAAATATATCAAAATAACACTAAAATAATACTTCGGAAACATAGAATAAAGTTTTTCATTAAAAATAATACTTTATTTTGAATTTTATTAGCGATCTCCTGGGGTATTTCATATTATGAGAATAGTTTGACGAGTTTGTAAAAAGCACTTTTTAAAATTTGTTGTGTTTTCACCTGAAAAAAATCGATAAAATTGGTCATTTAAGCACCTGATGGTCAACTAAATTTCCCTCTAAAATGACCCACATTACTTTTTAATTTAGTCCATAAAATTCCGGCAATCACACAAAACAGAGATGGTATCTCATATTCGGGTACTCTCCTCAAAATATGGGGGGGGGGGATAACCGCAGTTTTTTATCAATCGGCATCAAATTTTTCTCTCATATTCTTTTGGCTTCCAAGCAGGTTGTAAGAATATTAAAGGATCATGGAGTTGGGAGGGGGCAGTTTTTTGAAATATATCAAATCAAGTGGCCTAAAACGTATGATGCTTATGGAAATCCACAGTTTTTGAAAATTGGTACCAAATTTTTTACATATATTCTTTGGACTTCCAGATGGGATAAAGGAGGGATAAATATGGGGGGGGGGCGCATAGCTGCAGTTTTTGAACAATCGGTATCCAATTTTTCACACATATTCTTTGTGATCCCGGAGAGCTTGTACGCATATTGGGTGATGAGGGAGTGATGGCGGCACAGTTTTTGATACATTAAATCAAGTGGTCAAAAATGCATAATCCTTATGAAGATTCAGATTTTGACAATTGGCAAAAAATTTTGCACCCATTCTTTGGACTCCCATATAGGTCGTAAGAGTATGGGGGGAGAGGGGGACACAGTCACAGTTTTTTAATAATCAGCATCAAATTTTTTTTGATATTCTTGGGGCTCCTAGACAAGTCGTAAAATATTGAAGGATAGGGGAGGGAGGGAGGAGGGGGCACAGTTTTTAAAAGATATAAAATCAAGTGGCCTAAAATTCTGAAATGTATCATGCTTACGAAAATCCACAGTCGTCAGATTATGGGTGGATCAGGAGGGATAAATATGCGGGGGGGGGGG
>NC_046660.1:34676639-34681756 GCF_010883055.1 Belonocnema kinseyi | reverse complement strand
CCATTTTTCACACGTGTTTTGAGGGCTTCCATACAGGTCGGAATAGTATGGGGGTAGATAGGAGGGATTAATATGGGGGGTGGGGAGCACAAACGCAGTTTTTGACCAATTGGCAGAAAATTTTTTACGCATTTTCTTTGGGCTTCCGGACAGGCCATAAGACAATTTGATGGAAAGAGGAAATGGGGGTGGCAGTTTATGAAATTTACTATATAATTTTCAAATTTTTGAAATTTACTTGCAAGTTATGTTGAAATCTCACGACTGATTCGAAAATTCTAAATATTGGATTTTGATGACTCGACCACAACTGTTTTAATTAAAAACAATTAGCATTTTCTGTATTTAAGTTTATATTATTGTTTTATGTTTTCAGAGCCTTTTCAAAGTTCAGTTCAAATTTTATTGTACACTTCGCATTTTTCAAACCCAAATTCTGCGATTTGAGTACGAGGTTTATGATACAAAATTTTAAACGTCTTTTTCATTTTATGCTATTCAGTTTTTAATTCTTTTTTTCGCATTTGGAGTTTTTCTTAAGCTGCGTACAAATTTTACAAGTGATTTGGAATTCCGGAAACTGAATTCGACAGCTTAAATACATTTTTTACAATCCAAATTCGAAAAATACAGTTTCGATGCTCTGTATTTAATTTTTTATTTGTGTTTCACTTTTTAAGAGTTCTTTCCAAGTTTACTTCAAGTTTCACTATCGACTTCCCATCTTTCAAAACAAAGTTGTACAATTAAATACTTAAAATTGCATGATGATTTCATTCCATTATTATACAATATACAACTTTTATTAAATTTCCGTTTGTTCTCGATGTATAGTATTGAGAACGTGGGCCTTTCTGCGGCGGAGCGGCGAAGCCGCCGCCACAGGGCACAGCTATATATTATAAAATGTTTATAAATAGACACAACTTTATCTCATGACATCTATCTGCACGACGATTTATGAAGCCGATTCATCTAGTCATTTTTTTCTGAATAGTAGGTGCCCAAAAATCCCCAAAAACAAAGTATTCGAGTTTTTGAATCGAAACTTTGCGTTCAATTTTTTAGTTAATTTAACTGGTTCGTTAATTTGACTTCTCTTTTAAGCCCTGCATTAGAAAGGAAATTTATAACTGATTTGTAGACTTGAATGGTTTTTTATAACAAAAGAAAAGTTTAGACAATTTCCTCTTAAACATTGCAATTTTTAACAACAATTCAAGGAGAGAAGTTTTCATTTGATCGGAAGATTTCTTTTAGCTTTCAAGTGATCTAACCTCAATATAGATAATGCAAATGTTTTATATCTTTCTGAGCAATAAATTCTGTGGTACAACTTTCTAAATATGTCAATTATGTTATAAAATTATTTGTTTGTAAGGCTGTAAATTGCAAACAGTTTATATTATAAAAAAACAAAAAGAAATAAAAAGGTTCTTTTTTTTAGTGATTCTAAACATAATTTTATGTTTTCGTAGAAAAATAATGTCCAGTTGATGCTTTCTCCAATTTATATTATTAATCTGGAGAAGAGGAAAAACGATCGATACTTTTCTGCAACCACTTTAAACTCATATCAGAAATAATTTTCTTACACACTTCTGTCACCGAGGAGGACTAGAATAAGATGCTTGAAAATAAAATAGACTTTTCTAGCCATTAGGGACCATACTTAAATTATATAACAGCTCGCCTAGAAAATTTGTTACGATTTGTTACGGTAGGATGTTCTTCACTCATTTACGTTTCTTTTGCAAATTCGCAAAAAGTTTCTCCTGAAGATTATATTTTTAGTTATAAATTTTATTATTTGGTTGAAAACTTACCAATTTTTTTTAATGACATCCTTTATATTTGCAAATTCATTGTTTTTGTTAAAAATTCTTCTTTTCGGGTTCAAAATTCAGCTCTTTTCATAGAACATTAACACTTTGTTTAAAATTCATATTTTGATGCTGATAAGTCAATGGAAATCTTATTTGGATGAAAACTATTTCCTAGAAAATTTGAATTTGAAAATTTAAACATGGTGTTAAAAAGTCATACAATGGTTCAGAATTCTGTTGATTTTATTAGAATTTAACTATTTCGTCGAAAATGTCGTTTGTGTTTAAATTTAATATTTTAGTGTCACAAGTTTGTTGGTTAATTGTTAATTATATACTTATTTTGATTTAACGAATATAAAAATCCATAATTTTATCATAAAGTAGAAGGTTCAAAAGTCATCCATGATTTTTTCCAGAATTTTTATGCATATTTAGTACTTTTTAAAAACACCAGGTCAATTTGAACACCATATACGATTAACGCAGGTAAATAAATAGCAATACGGGAATCGCGTTAATAAAAAATTCCTCTTTCTTCAAAGCAGTTAGATCTTTCTTGAATAAAAATGCAACTGTTTGGTCGTAAATTGAACTATTTTGTTAAAAAGTCATACTTTTTGGTTAAAAATTCGACTGTTCGGCTGAACATTTAACTATATTGTAAAAAGTTTACTTTTTGTTTGAAATTTATATTTTAGTGTTGAAAAATGAACATAAAACTTTTTTGGGTGAAAGTTCTATCTTTTTGGATTATCTTTTGGGATTGAAAATTCACTTTTTTTTTGTAGAAACTTACTTCTTGTTTAAAAATCAGATTTTGATCGTGAGAAGTCAATTTAAATTTTTTAACAGAAAATTTAACTATTCTTTTGTTCTAAATTTAACCTTTTGATTTAAAAATTCATTTTTTCTAGTAGAAATATCTTTACTTTATGAAAATTCAACTTTTTGGTTAAAAATACTTCTTCGGTGCTTGAGTATTCAACTATTTTGTTTCCGAGATTTAGTTGAATCACTTTGTTGAGAAATCATTTTTTATTGACAATTTATATGTCATTTTCAAAATTAATCTCTTTGACTAAAAGTTGAACTATTTTGTTGCAAAACAACCTTTTTCAGTGTATAACTGAACTTCGGTAAAAAAATAATTTCTTCGGTTTGAAATTTCATCTTTGTTGGGTCAAAATGCATCAGTTTCGTGAAAAATCAATTTTTTGCTGAAGTCATATTTTTAGGTTGAAATTAAATTTTTGTAGAAAACATTCGAATTTTGGTCTAAGGATTAAACAATTTAGAAAAAACTTTTACTTATTTCAGGAGTTTAAAATCTTTATTTGTTGAAAATTGGTCATTTTGGTTTTAAAATTTTATTTTCTTTTGTAAACATTGAATCTTTTTTATTTAATTATAAACTGTAACACTTTTTCGTTGGAAATTCATGTTTTTAGGTTGAATATTCACCGATTATGTTCAAAATTTAATTATTTTGTTGAAAATTTATCTTTTGTAGCAGAAAAGACATTTGTTTTGTGTAAAATAAATTATTAAATTTGAAAATTTGAAATTTGTATCTGAAATACTGTTTTATTCCATTTCTAATGATTCTAAGTTAATAATTGAAAAAGATTAAAATGCCGGTATTTGAATATTAGTGATGCATAGACTTTTGAAAACTAAAGGTAAAAGCATCGACAGTAGTAATTTGGTGATTGTGAATTCTCTTTTCTTAAAGCTCCTTCGGCTTTAACGAGCACATTCTCATGACATTTGATGCTTCGCACTCGAGTTAATTCCTGAAAATGTTAATCATTCGCATAAATGTATATTATTATAATTCATAATTTACATTGGTATGAAAACAGACGTAGTTTCATTGTCCCGTTTAAAAAAATGCGAATTATTAAAGAAAATTTTTTATTAAACATATTATTGCAACTTCGGTCGTTTTTCCATAAACTTTTTTTTAAAATTCAAAAAGTTGTTATAATAATTTTATAGGGCATTCAAAATGCAACATTTTTCTTCTCTTGACTTTTTTCATATCGTGCGTAATTTGGCTTAATATGGTCATTTTCTTGTATTTTTTGGAACTTTACGAATGCAAAATCCAAATCCAGGGGATCTCGAAACGTGGATATTTGAAAAAAACGGGGGGGGGGGGCGGCTTGTCATATTTTACACACATCTAATACCTTCTCTGATTAGAATGTAAAAAAAACCATTATTAAAATTTTTTTGCTCTATCTTCGGTGAAAAAATCTTATCTATTTCCTTTTGCTCAGCTTGTGTCATGTGTCGAAAATTTTAATTTTTAATATTTTTTTGTATAAATAAAATAAAAACCACAAAATTAAAATTTGAATTTTTCGAAAAAATTCCAAAATTTGATATGATAATCTTGTAGGGCTATCGAAAAGTAACATTTTTCTTTTTAAAGTACTATGAACAACTGTACAGAGAATTTTTGAATCATAAAAAAGCTGTATTCAAAAATTTTCAAAATGAGCTGGCTTTTAGTATTTTTATCAAAAATGTTTGACTAACGAACTTGGAATTTGGCTTAGAAAACTAAAAGAGTGTACCAAAAGCCAATCTGATAGATTTTTGTTTTCAAAAATTTATCGTGCTCACAGACATAAAGAAAGACATAACGATAGGCAGACAGACAGCCATACACGCAGACACTTTCGTAAAAACTTGTTTTTCGGATTCAAGGGGTCTCAAAACGTGGACCTTTTGACAAAAACTAGAGGGGTCAAATTATACACAAATCTAATACTATTTTATATAGATACTGGGATAATATATTTTTAGTCCGAATTAAAAACACCATTTTGGATAAAACTTTTTGCTTTAATACATTCGTTAAATCAAATTGGCAATGAAATAAATTATAAATTTCAAACATATATAAAATACAATAAAATAAGAATAAAATAAAATAACAAATTCAAAGCAAGTAAAATAAAATAAAATAATTAGAATGAATATTAAAACTCAATTCAATTGGATCGGATGCAACCGCACCTAATTACCTAACCTCCATTCTACGCCATCTTTCCCCTTTACTGGAAGTACAACGGTGAATATTTTTATATTAGAATTAGAATGTAGTTTTCAAGAAATAAGAAATACAGAAGATATTTAGGTGTAAAGAAATGTAAAGGGTCTTGCGGGAGTTTTGTTAAGCAGGTCAAAAATTTAGTCAGTATAAGCCTGACTATTGATGCGTAAGGTTCAGCTCACTTACAGCAAAGTATTTCGGAACTATTCTTTCATGTAGCATTA
>NC_046660.1:34672033-34676539 GCF_010883055.1 Belonocnema kinseyi | reverse complement strand
GGCGGTTGTCCTTGGGTCGCTCCGTGTTCTTAGGGTCTACGAGGCTTTTGCTGGATCGTCGTATTGATTCCTTTACAGACTGTAACCACCTATCTCACGGTTATGAGATGTGGTTATAACTGAAATTTTACCGCGATTTCGCTGGAAGCGGGTGCAATTTTTCAGATTAGCACCCACTCCCGGCGAAATCCTGCGGTTGTCCTTATGACAAATTTTTAATTATATATACCATTAATTCCAGTGACAGTGTTTTTTTAGTTGTGTGTTTTAATCCCTTTTTACATATGTTTTTGACTTCTTAGGGCTTAATTTATATATTCTATATTCTGCAAACTGCTAACAAGTTATGGGTTCCAGGATATCCAAGTTATAGAAGTGACAATTAAACAATGATAAGTGTTGTCAATAGACAAAAAAACGTGCACTAATAAAACCAAAGTGAACACACAATTGAAAGTGAATAAAGTGTAAGTGAATGCGTCTAAGGATACTGAGTGGTCATGGCGGACAGTGCAGTTTTCTAAGATTGAGGAACTCAGGGATGACAACTATCAGTTATGGAAATACAAATTAGAGTTGTTGCTAATTAAAGAAGGTGTTTGAGAAAACGATCGCGAGGAAGTACCCGCAACAAAAACCCTTAAATGGAAAAAGGATGACGATAAAGTCGGCGCTACTATCGGTTTAGCCGTTGAAGACAACCAGCTTATCTACATAGAAAAGCGAAAACAGCTCGTGAGGCTTGGGAATCTTCGAAGAAGCATCACAAAAAAACAACGCTTACAAATAAGGTATTTTTGCTGAAAAGAATGTGTAGCCTAAGGTTAGAAGAATGCGGTAATATGCAAGAACATGTAGATACAATGCTAAATATAATCCACAAATTAGTAGCGCTCGGTGAGATATTAAAGGACAAATTAGTCATTGCTATGCTCCTGGTAAGTTTACCAGATTCATACAGTACGCTGGTAACAGCAGTAGAATCAAGATCTGAAGAGGATCTCACTTTGGAGTTCGTGAAAGGTAAGCTTATAGATGAGTATGAAAGGCGTAGACAGTCCAGTTCAATTAACTCATCAAACGAATCAGCCATGAAAGTTTTAAGAAGCAGAAATTATTCAGGACAGCAAAGTAAATGCTATTTTTGTCAAAAGTCTGGTCTTGAGAAAAAGGACTGCATAAAATATCAAAAGTGGAAAGCCAAAAAGGAAAAGAAAAGTAAAGGTTCAAGCTCCGACAATAAAGCGAACACCTGTTTGATGGCCAATGCTGAAAAAGGAGAAACTTACGGGGAATGGTACGTAGATTGGGGGGCTTCGAGCCACATGGCGATCAGTCGTGAGTTCTTGCAGGATTTTAAGCAGCTTAATACAACCGTTCGTTTGGCTAAACGAGAATTTACAGCCAAAGTCCTTGGTATAGGGACGGGTCAATGTAATGCTAAAGGATGTGCTCTACGTTCCGTCCTTCGAGAATAATTTAATTTCTGTACGGAAGATTACTAAGAATGGTCATCAGGTATTATTTTCGGGCTCCGACTGCAAAATACTCTCTGGAGGAAGTACAATAGCAGTAGCAGCAGGACGTGGAGACAACTTATACAAGCTGTTGACAGAAGAAACAGTATATTTGGCAACAACAAAAGATCGGCATACAAAAGATTGCCAGCATGAATGGCACAGAAAATTCGGTCATCGAGACGTCGAAGCAATTAAGGAACTCGCAAACAAAGAGCTTGCATCAGGTATAAGGATTAGGGACTTGCTACCCCTCACTTGCCTCTACCAAGTACATCTCGCACCGGGTTAGACTGATTATAGGCGGGTATACCTGAGATTTTGAAATTAGTATCCATTGTACTTATAATCCTTTTGTATTTGCAATGCTCATTCATAGAATGTCTATATATTACTCTAATTTGGAAAGCTCAGAGTTTAAATTTATTATGTTTTGAAGACCTGTAAACTGGAAATTAAAAACTTCGCAAATTTGACCATTTTTAACGTTTTAAAAGTGAGATTTGACTGCAATTTCTTATGTATCAATCTGCAATAATTTTCGTGGAAACATTTTCTATGAATTCAAATTGATGGAACTATTAATGCTTTTAATTTGAAATAAAAGAATTTCACGATATAAAGATTCTAAAGAAACTGATTTTCACATACAAAGATTTCGAAATTTATAAAATTTACACGCTACTAATTAAAAAGTTGGCCAATCTTACTATCTTACATATTATTCATTTTTTTAAATGTTTTCAGTTTGAAATTCATGGACTTTATTACTTTGAATTTCAAAGTATTGTATAACTAGTACTACTTTGATTCAATGTACATATTAATATAAGAATTATGTTTAATCACGAAAATAATTAAAACGTTAAGAATAAACTTTATTGTAAATAGTGTTTGTAACCAAATATTTTATAAACAAATACAAATTTTTGGCAGTTATACATAGAAAAAATTCGGTTTTTAAATTAAAATGAGAATGAATAGTAGCACTGCGTATTAAGATTCACTCTGTAAAAATTCGTGGAATATTTTATAATTAATACATTTTTATTATCATCTGTGACTGACTGAGATATTAAACTTAATCTCAAGCTATTTGAATCGAAATTGTTATATTTTACGCAATTTTATGGTAATTTATTTGTTCAACTAAAAACTCCTGCTTTTAGGATCCGTGGCATTGCCCCCCCCCCCCCTATGCCATTTAATAATAACATTAGAAGATGAAGTATGGTGAAATATTACTTAATTTTCAATTAAAAAACATGAGTTCTCAACGACAAATGTAATAGTTGATATTTTAGGCAAGAAAATATTGTTAATTGAAATCAAAAGCAGTTGGATAGAATAAAAACACAGTTAATAAAAAATAAAAAAACAGTTTCAAAATTTGATTTTAAAATATTCGAAATTCTAAATTTTGTTGAAAATGTTATGGAATGTTTTTAATTCGTTATCATTTTTTAAATTCTTTTTAAACTTCTTAACAACTTCTTTTTATATCATTCGAGTTTGCCATAAAACTTTTAATAAATCCTGCAAACTTAAAATGAGCTGTTAAAATCTTCCATATTATTTTCGGAAAATTTTGGAAATATTTTTAAATCTTACTAAATATATTCTTAAAATTAATGTTTAAAAATAATCACTTTTAAATTTCCAAATTTATAATAAATATCGGTAAATTGCAAAATAAATTAATTCTAAGTTTCATAAATGACAATTTTAGAAATCTTTTTAATCTTTTTAAATATATTCTTAAAATTAATTTTAGAAAATAATCATTTTTAATTTTCCAATTTTAAAATAAATATCGGTAAATTGCAAAATAAATAAACTAAAAGTTTCATAAATTGTACAGATCGAATTAAAAAAAAAATTCATGCTCTAAGTTTCAATGCTCTAGATTGAACAATGAAACAACCAATCTGGAATTTTTTAAAAATTATACCATTTTAAGCAATTTTCATTGAAAAGCATTGAAACTTAAAAGATTACATTTTTTCATGAATACTTTTCAAATTAGAAGTTAAATCCTTTTTATTTTGAGTCGCCAAATATCAATCATTGTTCGATAGTTATTTATAAATACAAATTTGCTTTGAAATGTGATTACATATTCATTTAAAATTATTTATTTAAAATGAAAAATGATTAACAAATTGTACAGGAATCTTAAGTATATTTTTTATTATCTGAAAAGTTTAAAAATCATTTAAAAACGTCAAAATCTTATTTCAAGATCTTCAAAAATAAATATTTTGTAAGCTTTTTAAATTAGTTTTGAATCTCTTAAAAAATTCTAAATATCTTTTAACCTAATTGGTTTTTTTCTAAAGTGATTATTGTTCAATTTTCATTTATTCTTCCAAATTCGTTTTTGGTTTTAAACTCTTTTTAGGAATTCTGTAAAAAATAATTTATAAAAGAAAAAAAAATTGAAAATTTTTCCATAAATTCTTACTCAATCCTGCAATATAAAAAAATATCTTTAAAGTTTCTGATTTTTCGATAAAATATTAGTAATCTTTTGAAATCTTCTCAAATATGAATTTTCAATAAAAATGTAGATTTTCGATTTAAGAAATTAGTTTATTTTTTAATGAAATAGTTGAATATAAATATTTTTGAGCAGTTTCCACCAAGAAAAATAGTCTTCTAACAAGAAACAAGACTTTTTAATGCATGATTTTGTATCCAAATGATAGAATTTTCAAAGAAAAAAGTGCAAATATCAATAAAATAGTTTAACTATATGTTTAAAGATCAATTTCTCAAAAAACGACATTTCAAACTGAAAATATTTAAATTTGCAATCAAATTAATTTTTAGCTACAAAATTGAATTTTTATCCAAGAAGATTAAGTTTCAACCAAAACACAACCAATTTTCTACAAACCAGTTACGTTTTTCTCGGAAGAAATTAATTTGGAACTAAGTAAATTAGTTTCTAACCAAGAAATACACTAAAATATATTATATATTTTTT
>NC_046660.1:34667308-34671933 GCF_010883055.1 Belonocnema kinseyi | reverse complement strand
ATTTTATAACTAAAAGGACGAATATTATACAAATAAAGTTGAAGCAATTTCAATTTTATGAAAGTTTTGTTGTAATCTTCGAATTTTAGAGTTATAAACTCAATGGGAAATTTCTAAAATGGAACCAAAAGGGCAAAAGCTTAATTTTATTGCGGGGAATCCTTAAATATCTCAGATACGCCAGTCTTCGAAGATATAATCCCAGGCGAGAAAAAGTAAGCGAGGAGTAACGCGCGGGATGCAATGGTGGGGGTAACCTTAGCAGGTTATAGTGCGAGTCGGGCATTTGCCTTGCAAGGAAAATTAGCTCGCAAACCATTTCCAAAAGTATCTGAAAGTAGGTCAACGGCAACTTTGGATTTGATACATGGGCAGTATCCATTTCATCGCGGTGTACCTGCTCGTCTTACCCTCTCCACTCGACTTCTCCTCACGTCCCTGACTGAGGGAGATTGCTGTGCCGGGCTTTGCCAGCGGGGGGGGGGGGCTTTGTCCTAATAAGGCATAAAATGCCATACATAAAAATGTTATAGTTTTGCAATCAGCAAATTAAAAATATATTTGCAATCTATGTTTTTTTCGATTCCAATGATATGTAACTTGCATTTAAAATATTGAAATTAGACTAAGTTATGGCAGATATTAGTTTGTTTTAACCCTGACTAGATAGCATTATGGAATTTTCCGTAGAATAGTTAAAATGCATCAGTTTATTTGGTAGAAAATTCGCCTTTTTAAAGTTTAATAGAATATACGGATTTTTACCCAACTGCCTAGAAGAATATTATAGTTGAAACCAAGTACTTGAATTTTTAAACCAGAAAGACGAATCCTTAACAAAACAGCATACAATATAAGTTATTTAGTATACACATATACATATAGACATACACAATAATTTTATAATATTAAAAATGATGGTCGATTCTTGGGCAATCGAACAGAACTAGGGGTTGAAAAAAAAATGATTTTGAAAAATAAGGGCCACACTAGTGTATTAAACACAAGGGCAATTGATTAGACGGAAATTAAACTTCACTTTCTAGGGAATAGAATTAAAATGAATATACTTATTATAGTAGATTATAATATGGAAAATATAAGAGCATTACTTCCACCTAACTAACTTCTAGTTAGGGTCAAAACAAACTAATATCTGCCATGACTTAGTCTAAGTTCAATATTTTAATTGCAAGTTATATATAGTTGGAATCGCAAATAAACATAGATTCTGAATATAATATTTTTAATTTGCTGATTTCAAAACTATAACATTTTTATTCATCGCATTTATCGCATTTTAGCCAGGGACGTGAGGAGAAGTCGAGTGGAGAGGGTAAGACGAGCAGGTACACCGCGATGAAATGGAAATCACCCTGATACATACAGACGTTTGCGGACCCATGAGGACAATAACCTTAGGTAACAATAGGTACATACTTACAATTATTGATGATTATAGCCGATTTACAGTAGTTTATTTGATGCAGCATAAAAGGGAAGCTGCAGGTCTAATTAAGCAATTTGTCGAGTTTTGTGAAAACACAATTTAAAAAGAAACCTAAGATAATTCGTTCTGATCAAGCAAGGGAATATGTAAATGGTGATCTGCAGAATTATTTAAAGAAGAAATAGATTCGAATATAGTACACAGTCGTTTACTCGCCCAAACAGAATGAGGTAGCGGAGCGAAAGAACAGGTCCATACTAGAAATGGCAAGGTGCATGCTGATCGACGCTGGAATGGACAACAAGTATTGGAGAGAAGCTTTAAATACAGCAAATTATTTGCAGAATCGACTTCCTACAAAGTGCCGAATGAAGACACAATACGAATTATGACATTAAGAAAAAACAAATGTCAAGAACTTACACATTTTCGGACGCGAAGTTCTCGTATTCATACAAAGGAGCAACGAGGGAAACTGGACAAGAAGGCTGAGGAATTAACATTAGTCGGATACTCAGTAGAAAGAGATCAGGACATCGAAGGAATTTTTCATCAAGAAAACGAATTCAAGGGTGAATTGAGTTCTAATGAAAATTCATCAATGGAAGAAAGTGAAGTAGCGGAAGAACGCCCACAAATTCAAGCCATACATTCTTCAAGAAGTAATTTGGGAATACCCCCATCTAGGTTTATGGCAGGCGTAGCTTCAGAAACAGATGGAGAACCGACCAATTTTCAGGAAGCAATGTCGTCATCGAGCAGTTCTGAATGGAAAGCAGCAGCAGTAGAAGAGATGGAGTCATTCAAGGAAAACGGAACCTGGAATTTAATTGAAACACCAGCAAATTTAAAGGTAATTGGTTGCAAATGGATTTTTAAATTAAAAAAAAAATGCCGAAGGGATTATAACCAAACACAAGGCAAGGTTGGTTGCTCAGGGCTTCTCACAGAAGTATGGAGTCGACTACGACGAAGTCTTTGCTCCTGTCGTGAGAACAAGTACATTCCGGATACTTCCTACTATCCCAGGTAAACAAAAATATAAAGTGTATCATTATGACGTTAAAACCGCATTTTTAAATGGAGAATTAAAAGAAACCGTTTTAATGAAACAACCAGCAAGTTTTGAAGTTACAGGTAAAGAGCATTTAGTGTGCAAGTTAAATAAAGCAATATCAGCTTTGAAAATGGTTTAGCAATAACACTTCAAAACAAAACTTCCTTTTAATTCCTTATTAGTTTTGTAACTAATAAAGAAATGTTATTTCCCCACACCGTACCTCCCACTGTCCTTTTACTTTGGGACTGATACACCTACTTAGTTATCCTCAAAACAACAATAGTTTAATCTAGTTCTTGACGTGGTCGTGGAAGTTTGGAAGATTTTTGAATAGAAGTTTTTGTACGAATGTTGGGAGTATTATAAATCTAAATTTCTTATCTTATGGTTTGAGTTTCAGTGTACATTTCCAAATAAGTTGTTTTTATCGCTTCGGAATATTATTTAGAAATCGACAGTCTTTTTGAAAATTCTTAACGATGGCTGACGAAGCGGAAAATCAATCGATGAAAATCAAATTCGAAGACAAATTTAGAGCCCTTAAAATTGCAGAAAATTCGTCGCATATTTCGAATTTAGAAAGATACTGCGTTAAATATGATAAATATCAAGTTTACTTTTATATTTTTTGTTTAGAAAATAACTTTCGCTGAATAAATAATTATATTAAAAAAAATTGATAAATATAATCAATAATTTTTCTTACAAATTTAATGCTGATCATTTCTTAAGAAAAAACTTTCATATTCGTTTACAATCTCGATCTATAGACTATTTTGAATTGTAAATTCTGGGGCCAGCCTACTGTGCAGCAGGAGAAGTAAACCCCATAAGTTTTCTTTTTACTCCGGACTTTGCCTGAGCTTTTCGGGCACTTCGCGATTTGACTAGGCAAAGTCCGAAGTGAAAGTGCTACTTCGGACTTTGCCTGACATCGCTCAGTCAATTCGCGGAGGGACTAGGCAGACTTGGGTGTGACGGCCCATCGGACTTTGCCTGTAACATACAGTGGCGTGCAAAAGTTTTAGGCCACTTCTTTTTTTATGACTGAATAATTTCTCTCAATTTGAATTATACCGTAGCTCAAGAAATGTCTTTTTAAAAGGTGGATTTTTTACAAAATTCTGTTTAAAATAAGCCCAGGGTGAAGCCAATTTGTCTAGTTTTTATGTAGATTTACGAGATTCGAAAGTAAATTTTTTACAATTTATACTCGTAAGCTATTGTGATACGGTGAAAAAAAGCTTCAAAATGAGCCCAAGAACATTGAAAAATGTAGACTATTTCGGAAGTTATTGAAAATTTAAGAAAACTTTTTAAATTACACTATTTTTGCAATATCTACTTAAAAACTAGACAAATTGGCTTCACCCTGGTCTTATATTAAACAGAATTTCTAAAACAATCAACCTTTCAAAGAGACATTTTTTTTGGCTCCGGTATAATTAAAATGAAGAGAATTAATTCAGTTATGAAAAAGAGGTGGCTCAAAACTTTTGCACGCCCTTGTCTACGTGTAGCGTGTAAGCGGGACACAGAGGTAGAAAAGAATAGTAGATGAAAGTGAAAAATGAGAAGAGGAGAGCTTGCTGCTATGCGAGAGTATAAGATGAAAATGAGTTCATTATATGTATTGAAGAGAAAATAGAGCGGGGTAGAGAGAGAGAGAGAGGGAGAGAGAGAGAGAGAGAGAGAGAGAGAGAGAGAGTGGGAGTGAGAGGGGGGAGAGGGGCGGGAGGGACAGAGGAGGTTGAGAATGGCGGAGAAATGGAGAGAAAGAGAGAAATTCGAGAAGGTTACATATTTAAAAATGATCAAATCAACCATGCGTGTATATGTGGGTGTATGTACTAGGCAGTCTGATAAGTACCTGAAAATTCTAAGAGATGGCATTAGTATTCACTAATGTGAACCATTTTCGTCGAGCTTGATCCTTCAAATGACGCCTGTCAAACCTCAGCCATTTATGTTTTCGCATTTACAAGTTACAGCACTGAAAAGCGACTAACCTTGCGAGTTTTTTTTAATATGGAAGAATCTGAGTTTCGAGTTTTGATCAAACACTACTATCTTCGCAAGAAAACGATATCCGAGACCAAGGCCAAGCTGGATAAG
>NC_046660.1:34647427-34667208 GCF_010883055.1 Belonocnema kinseyi | reverse complement strand
ATCCAAAAGTGAAATTGAGAGAGGTAGCTAATGCTGAAGGCATATCATTGGAACGTGTGGGCAATATCGTGCATTCAGTTTTGGGCATGAAGAAGCTCTGCGTTCGATGGGTGCCGCATTTGCTCACAGTGGACCAAAAACGAATTCGTGTGACAACTTCCCAGCAGATTTTGGCATTATTTTCGCGTAAGCCGACCGAGTTTTTGCGCTGATTCATAACCATGGATGAAACCTGGATCCCTACACTCCTGAGTCAACGCAACAGGCTAAACAGTGGGTTCCACCGGGCCAAAGTGCTCCGAAGCGTCCAAAAACGCAACAATAGGTCGGAAAGATTATGGCCTCCATATTTTGGGATGCATATGGCATAATATTCGTGGACTATCTTGAAAAAGGTAAAACCATAACCGGAGCATACTATTCATCATTATTGGACCGATTGAAAATCGAAATCGCCGAAAAACGACCGCATTTGAAGAAGAAAAAACCGCTTTATCATCATGACAATGCGCCTGTTCATTCATGCTTAGTTGCACAATCAAAATTGCATGAAATCGGCTTCGAATTGGTTCGTCAACCACCGTATTCACCAGACCTGGCCCCCAGCGACTATTACTTGTTCCCTAACCTATAGAGATGGCTCACCGGTAAGCGTTTTTACTCAAATGAGGAGCTCATAGCTGAAACTGAGGCGTATTTTGGAGACCTTCCGATCGAGTATATTTCGGACGGTATCAAAAAGTTAGAAAATTGTTGGACTCGCTGTATCGACCTAAAAGTAGAGTATGTTGAAAAATAAAACCGACTTTCGCCAAAAAAACGTCTCCGTGTTTCATTTTTCAGGGACTTATCAGACTGCCTAGTATCTGACTGTATCCGTGCACGTAATAATTTACCTTTCTTGCGGAAAATCTTGGGTTTCATAGGTAATTAAGGTCTTGGTGTCACCAAACTCATAAAATCGGCCTCTGTTTATGGATTGATCCATATCCAACGAGACACAGCGTGCGCCACAAATATCGAAACGGAAATACAAAATTACATCCATTCTGAGTAGTTACAAAATAAGAACAGCCAAGCAAATATTGATGTCGTCTTTGTCGACGATCGTGGGGTCAAATACGGTACATTCACAGATTATTATTCGCTTCCTTGTTATTATTTTCTACGAAAGGCTTTTGTACCAATGTCGCCGCCACACAATACATATTCGTATTTCTTAAATATTATCTCGACACTTGATATCTACTTTGACATTCAAGACCCAATTTTAGACTTTCGTGACCTAAAGCAATTTTATTTTGCATTTCACTATTCAAACAAACAGCTATAAACACATCATATACCTTACAAGAAACGATGTCCAACTAGAACTTAATATATTAAGTTGATAAACACTTTTATTTTTACTCTTTTAAATCAGAAGCATTACTTCAAAGAAATTTCATTTTAATTTAATGAATTATCCATATTTCTTTTTACCCTTAAATTTATACATTTTTATTTAAACTAATTCTGTCTGAAATAAATACATTCTTTGATGAGAATGTAAAAATGATATATTTGTCATGAATAATTTTTTGATAGTTCTGTTTTTAGTTTTAATCATAAAAATAGCATCAAAACATAAAAATTTCAAATTTTTGAAACCTCAGACACGAAACGAAAAATAAATTAAAAGACAAAAGTTGTGATAAGAATCTGCCCCCGCAGCGTGCAAAGTTTTTTTTACTGTTAATGAAGTTTTTCATGATCAAACCCAAAACTGCGCATCCTATCAAAAAGTGATTGATAACAAATTTGTAGATCTTTGTCAAATGCAAAATTCTTTTTCATTGATCTTTTACCATATTTTGGGTAGTTTGGCCGAAAAGTTTAGTTTTGGATTTTTCACTATTTTGTATGCTGTCAAAATTGGAATTTTGGATTTTTCAAGAAAATTCAAAAAATTGTTATGATAATCTTGTAGAGTATTCAAAAAGCAACATTTTTCTTGTCTTAACAGAGATTTTTTCAATTTAAAAAAAGTGGTCTCAAAAATATTCAAAATGTGCCCACTTTTTGAATTTGTATCCAAAATGGCTGGCTAGCGAACTTGACTTTTAGTTTGGATTTTTTAAGTATATTTTCCAAGCACAAAGACACCTGTTTTTATACAGAAATGTATATGTATACACGTTTAAAGTAGAGCGGAAAATATTTTAGAATAAAATTTCAAGTTTTTGTAAATTCCATTTTTTACAATGCTCTTAAAAATTTTAATAAGCATATAAAAATCTAAACTTAATTGATTTTGCTTTCTGAATATGCATAGAATGTAACTACACTGACAGATTTTATCTTTATTTTGACTTTATTTAAACCGGCTCTCGTAGTATTACCTGTTACCTTCATGATAAGGTGATGCTAATAAACATTCTATCTGCGCTGTCATCGGATCTGCCAACCTTGATGCAGAGTTACAGAGTTGAGATATTTTCGAAAGGGGATAATTAGGACAATGCCGATTCGTGTTATGCTTTAATTAGAAATAAAGACATTAAACTCTCTGAAAAAGTTGGCTATTCTGAAAAAGAATGGAGCTTCCTAATTCGATAGCAAAAATGAAAATTCATGCATACCTCACGAAGATAAAATAGGTCGCCTTCAAGGCATGCCTGAAAGATATACACTGTAAAAAAAATCTATTGAATTTTACATCTCTGGTGGATGTAAATAAAAGGACCCTTGTTTATCGGAGTATCTTTACAGAAAATTGTAAGAATCCACCTAGCGATGAATTTCACAATTGCATCTGTTGTGATATTTTAATTCAGCTGATAGTTTTACGCACGAAAATATAAAATTCATGATGTTTTTATGGTGAAAAAGGCTCAAAAGTGTTTTTAAAAATATGTGATATCTCTAGCGAGATATCACGTGCCTTTATTTAGTATCGTTACAGAGTCAAGTCAAGATTAGAACTAACTTAGCGGCCCTAATGCCCTTTAATATATAGGCTGCTCATCTATTCAAAGGAGAAAGCTGTGGCTATTTACATATTAAAGCCCCCTTTTTGGATTGTTTTTAGCCTCTAAAAACCTAAAATTTTAAAGATCTAGGTGTGATTATTTTCGGTACAGAAATATTAGTATTAATCATTGGAACTGCCTCTTGTCGGTGTACAGTATTGGCTTTGTTTCCGAAACTACAATTTGTATAACAGTTGCCTATTAGACGTTTTACAAGATCAATTATAGCGTCGAACAGTCCTATTTTATACATAGTCAAGAAGGTAATTATGCCTAAAGATGTGCATCCTAAATATCTTAACCATTCTAAAGCATTTTGTTTCCATGTTTGGACTCGGTGATGACTTGAAATCGTGTCTAAAATGCTTTCGGCGTTTTCTAGACTAAGGTGTGTGTTGCGTCGCGTATTTGAGTTGATAATGTTTGGTAGTAAAATCATTTTGTTCTTTATTAAAGTCATGTCTTGGTCGTATGTTAAATTCAGTTTTACTGTCCGCGTGGCATTTAGGTCGTTATTTCTAATATATAATGAAATTCTTGGCGACCTAATTTTGCAATTTTGTCCGGTTGTTATAAATGTTCCTATATTAATGGTTTGGGAGTCCATTGAGTGATTGGGACAGATCAAGTCGATTTGCTCCGTTTGAGTGAATATAGCTAGGTATCCATTTGAAATTGGTATATAAGCCTCTGGCTGTAGTAAAAATGTTCCTAATTTACATTTACCTTTAGATTGGGTGTTAAGAAGACTACCGTCGCAAGTATCCTGTTGATAAGTCAAGAAGTCAGGTTGCTGCCTCTTGCATACTTTAAATCCTTCCACTGATTCACATTTACTTACACTTTCTTTATCAGTTGGTACATAGATGTTCCTTCCGGTGAGGAGATATTCATGATTCAATATGATACTCGTAAATTAAACAGTCTTTTTTTGTCAGTATATTGATATCTGCTGAGTCAATTATTCTTTGATAGTTAGTTTCTTGTCATTCAAAGTGGTATCTTGTCTTATACTGGGTTTCGAATTCTTGGATGGTAGATTTTACTATTGCGGGTGTGACTATTGTTGGTTCAATCGTTCCATGTTTACCGATGTTAATTGCGTTTAAAGCGG
Source organism: Belonocnema kinseyi (assembly GCF_010883055.1). Classification (NCBI taxonomy): domain Eukaryota; kingdom Metazoa; phylum Arthropoda; class Insecta; order Hymenoptera; family Cynipidae; genus Belonocnema; species Belonocnema kinseyi. Next base: position 34,663,083 of record NC_046660.1, on the reverse strand, counting down.
TCGACAGGTCTTCACTCATCTCCGAGATGAAGATCTCTAAGGTTGTTGTCTTATCCTGTAATAGGAGTTGTTTTCGGTTTTCATTTGACGAGTTTACTAATTGCTTCATTAATTGACTTTCGGCCATGAGCCTGCCGTTAAGACTTTGCATATCCTGTGAGGAACTATCAAGAATTAGTTTAATGATCTTTGTGTTATTTTTGACAATTCCGGCCACCTTTTTATTATCCGAATAGACTTGATCAAATTCGTAGTTAACTTGATCTATGTCGTTTTGGGATAATGTACCGAAAAGTGTTTTCGAAATATCTCCAACAAAATTGAATAAACCTCTTCTGATTCTAGTTTTCCCCATAATATTATGTGATAAAATTTATTTTGTTTTTAATTGATTGTACTTGCAAACCATACTATTAACAGTGTTTTTAACTAAGCATTTACTATCGCAATTTTGGACTAAAAAGTCCTTTAATTTGTTAATGTTATACATTCTCTCATGAGTATTGATAAGGTTAATCCCGATTATCAGTGTCCATTGTTCTTCGTCAATAGTAGCTAAACCGAGTTCCTCTTTATATAGGTTAGTCGTCAGCGGCTCGATTCTCACTTGAGCTCTGACCAGGGTTATCATTGTCAGTAGGGATATGCTGCTTGCATCTAAATATAAGGCATGACGTTGTCAATATGAACTTGTACAACCTTATTTTTTGTTAGGATTTTAAGATTATTGTTGTCCAGAATGTTAATTATTTTATAAGGACCTTTCCAGGAGGGATCTAGTTTGTTGGTCTTTGTATTGTTTTTTACCTTAACCAACTGATCTACTTTATACAGTGGGTGATGATTTATAATTTTCGCGTCGAGGTATTTTTTGGTCTTTTCATTTTTTAGACTAATTCTTTCCCTGGCTCTGGATAGATTTATCCCGTGCTTTTTCTTCCATTTTCTAATTAATTCTTGGTAAGTTATATTCGGGTTTTGCTGAATGGTTGATGGTAGATTGGGTTCTCTTCCGAAGATAAGTTCAAACGGTGAGAATCCAGTAGTTTGATTTTTTGTTGTATTTACGACAAAATTTATAAATTTTAAGTTATCATCCCATTCTTTGTTATTTTCTGCCATAGATGTTTTGATTAAATTTCCCAGCGTCGAATGCATTATTTCGATGTTTCCGTTTGATTGTGGGTGAAAAGCTCTCGTTTTGATATGTTGTATTTTGAGGGCTTCTTCGAACTGTTGCATTAGGTCAGAGATAAAGTTTTGTCCTTGGTCAGTTAATATTGTTTTTGGTGCTCCGTAGGTGTAAATGTAGTGATCAATTAATTGTTCAGTTATATCTTTAGTGGTTTCATTTTTTAAAGGGAGTAGTAATGTATATCTGGTTAATCGGTCTTGTATGCTCAGTATATACTTATTACCTTTAATTGTTTCTGGGAGAGGTCTATAGATATCCATGGCTATTTTATCGTTTGATTTTAAAGGGATATCAGGGATTATACTCTCCATCTGATATTTAATTCTTGTCGTTTTATTAAGTTGACAAATGGGGAAGTGTTTTACATATTTTTAAATATCGTTTTCCATATTAGTCCAATGTCCTAATTTTTGTGCCTTTTCTAAAGTGTTTTGTTCGCCCATGTGAGTTGCGTGTGCTTCTTTCACAATTGCTTCTTGTTCTTCCTTTGACAATTCTCTTGTGTTGACGAAGCACAGTGAGAATGAGTTTTCTCGGTAGTATGTTGATAGAAATTCTAACATTTCTTGGAGTGATTCTTTTTCCATAGGGGAAATTAAAGGATCTCCTATACAAATGCGAATAATGGTTAGGTTTTTACTCAATATTTCTTCAATAAGTTGGCCTAATTTTCTTAACCATTGTTCTTCAATAAATTTCGGCAAGTCTTCCTTTTTTAATGTTGTCCATAATTTTCCTATTGCGTTTGGTTTTATCTTGATTTTTCCTGGAATGGGATTTAATCGCCATTGCATAAAGTCAGTGTACAAATTTTCTGAATCAGATTGTCTTTTTGGTTCCCTTTCCCCTCCTATGTCTGTTTCAGGTGAGGGCTCTCTCATTCTTTTTTGTGGTAATTTTATTTTCTCTTTTTCTTGTAGTATTCTATCTTCTCTAATAACTGGTGTATCGAATATTTCTATTTCCGGTAATAGTTCTTCTAGATTTTCTTCTTCTACTTTTTCGTTTGATATTCCTGCACTTTCCATTGCTCCTCGTAAAGAGTCTTTGGTTACGGCAAATATTTGTCCTACGTCTTTTTCCTGGATGGGGAATAGTCGCGATAAACAATCAGCTACTTTGTTTTCCTTTCCTTTCACGTATTCTATTTCGTATACGTGTTCTTCAAGCCTTAGTCTCGATCTTAAAAATCGGGAACTAGGATCTTTTACGTTATGTAGCCAAATCAATGCTTTGTGGTCAGTTTGGATAGTGAATTTCTTTCCTAATAGGTATGGCCTTAAACGCTTAACGGCCCATACAATGGCTAACAACTCTTTCTCGCTGGTCGTATAGGTCTTTTCCGCTTTATTTAGAGTTCTCGATATAAACAGGCACAGATGCCCTTCCTGAGAAAGGACTGCCCCTAGTCCGTAATTGGAGGCATCGGTTGTTAAAATAAATTTCTTTTTAAAATCTGGGAATCTTCATACTGGCGCAGATGTTAAGGCATTTTATAGAGTTTGAAAGACTTTTTCGCAGTTTTATGTCCAATTAAATGGTGTTTCTTTTTGTGTCAATGCCGTTAAAGGTTTAGCGATCGTAGAAAATTTTTTAATAATTTTTCTATAATAAACAGTTAAGCCAAGAAAAGATTGTATGTCTTTAATTGTTTTTAATTGTTTAAAATCGACGATTTTCTTAATTTTTTCATTGTTTGGTTTTACCCCGTTTTTTGTGATAATATGACCCAAATATTCCAATTCTGGTTTCAAATATTCACATTTTGTAGACTCTAATTTTAGTCCTAAGTCAGTGATACGTTGTAGAACCAATCCAAGGTTATTATAGTGCTCTTGAATTGTGTTTCCAAATATGACTATGTCATCGATATAAACGAAGCAATGTCCTCCAATGAGGCCGTGGAATGCTCTGTCCATCATTCTCTGGAATGTGGCCGGAGCATTTTTTAAGCCAAAGGGCATTCGATTATATTCGAAGTGTCCTAGTTGTGTTGAAAAGGCAGTGTACTTTTTACTTTCCTCTTTCATTGGTATTTGGTGAAAACCAGCACATAGATCAAGAGCTGAAAAGAATTTTTCTTTTCCAAGCTGGTCCAGGATGTCGTCAATCATTGGTAAAGGATAAGCGTCCTGATATGTAGCTTTATTAGATTGTAATCTATGACCATTATCAATTTTCCCCCTTTTTTGGGAACAATCCATAATGGGGAGTTACATGGCGATTGTGAGTGTCTTATTATCTTTTTATCCAATAGTTTTTGAGTCTCCTCTAGAGAAAATTCTCTATGTTTTTCAGGTAATTTATGTGATCTAAGGTTTATTACTTTACCTGAGTTTAGGATAATCTCATGCTCGGTTAACATTGTGCATGGTAGTGGGTCTCCGGGTAGTACAAACGCCTGTTTGTATTTTAGTAAGATTTTCTTTATTGTCTCTTGGTTTTGTTTTTCCATGTGACTGATATTAGTTTTTTAATAGTGTTTGCAATTGGTCTTGAGTATTGTGGGGTTTTTCCCTTTCCGATTCAAGTGGAGTAGTCTTGATTGTCTTTATCTTTTTGTATTTAATTTCATCGGGTACTTTAGTTGGTTGTCTTGAGTAATTAAAAAATAGTACCTGTATCTCGTTATTTTTAATCGTATATAATCCGTCAGGGATATTATCTTGGTTTTCTATCCAGATATCTATGTGATTTTTGACACACTTAATTCTGCATATTTTGGTTTCCATAGGTGCTACGAATTCTCCGTCATCATGTAAGGGTAACTTTTTATTTTCAATTATCAAGTGTGTTGGCGTTAGAGCGTACTTGGGGAATTTTTTGAGGAAGGTTATTCCTAGTATTCCGTCTTCGGGCAATGGAAAGTTTTGATCTACTATGTGGAATAAATGTTTTTTCCGAAATAGTTTAAATATACGGCTTCATGGGATTCCTGTTTATTATTTCCCATTAGAAATATCTTTGAGTATTTGATTTTATTTACAACTTGGGGTATCGAATCTTCTTTTATTATGTGTATGGCTGCTCCAGAGTCATCTAGTAACCCTAGTAACCTATACTCTCCTCTACATCCTCTTTCCTTGATAGATTGTAGTCTTCCGGAAACTGCATTAATTCTGCTTGTTCCAGGTGGTCCTCGTGTTCCAGAATTTCTTCTTCCGTCATCTCCTGGTTCTCTAAGAATTCTTCTTCCTGGATGTTTCTTACTTATGGCGGTCTTGTCGGGAATTGACCTTGATGAAAATTTGGTTTGCTAAAGCATTGGGAAGCAAAATGGCCTAGTTTGCCGCATTTGTGGCAAGACATCTTTGCTCTATCCGCTAAAAGCAGGGTTTGATTTAGGGCTTTAGCTCCGGTGGCTACTGTTGCTTTGGCTGCTATTCTGGGAGGTAGCAAGGGTCTTTGAATAAACCTGGGGGTTGGTCGAGGTGCTATGGGTGTATTTCTAATGGGCTGTGATTCCTTTAGCCAGGTTTCTCTTCGTTTTCCAGGCCTCCGTCACTTATAAGAAGGGAAAGACTTTAATGTTTCTCCGTAGAGAATGCTTTCCTTCGAAGTATTCTTTAAACGGATCCTGGCAGGATCGCCAAAATGTTATGGTGAAAAAGGCTCAAAGGTGTTTTTAAAAATATGTGATATCTCTAGCGAGATATCACGTGCCTTTATTTAGTATAGTCACAGAGTCAAGTCAAGATTAGAACTAACTTACCGGCCCTAATGCCCTTTAATATGTAGGCTGCTTATCTATTCAAAGGAGAAAGCTGTGGCTATTTACATTTTACAATGTAAAAGAATAAAATAAAATAAAAATTAGGGCGACAGGTTTCGAACATTCGAAGCTCAAACTTCGTACAATTTCATGGAGATTGAAGAAACACAAGCGGGACACGTTACCACCTACCTAAAACACATTAGATACTATGCGTATTTTTTATATTTAAATATTCTGTAACAAAAATATAAAATATACGTTTTGAATAATCGAATTTTTTCCGTTCCCATAGCTGAAAATGTAAAAGGCAAAATAGGAATTGCTCGAATTCGCTCTATTTTTGTGTAAAAGCTGTCAAAAAAGTTGAACTTGCCGTCAATTTCCTCGCATTAAGAATAAAATGCTCCAAAATTAGAGGATAAAGGCATCGATCATATAATGGAAAAATCATATACTAGAAAGCGATAAAAGAAATATCTATTTCTCCAACAGGTCCTAAAGGTTAAAGCCTGTACAACCGTTTGTTAAAATTAAAAAAATTTTGGTATCATTTTAACAGCAAGTTTTCATAGCCTTTTCCTAAGTAATGAAGATATTTTTATAATTTTATTTGTGAAAGCTATGTCCTAAGGCCAAAGACGGTAAAAATATCGTAAAATTAGAAAAATTACTAACAATTTACAAGAATTTGAAAAATAAAAGTCAATGTGTATCATATTCAAATAATATATTGAAAAATTTATAAAAGTATTAATATTGCTCATTTTTTCTATTAATGTATACAGAGTGCAACAGTTTTTATTCGAAATTTCACATCGGTTTTTTGTACCATGTTTGACCCTACAGCAGAACCAAGAAAAAATATTATAAAAATATCTTCATTAGTTACTAAAATGCCTCCCCTCTCCCTCCACAAAGTGACAGAACGTAAAATTTCTTTTTGGCCCACCCCTTATCGCCGTTACGTTAAATTTTTTATATCATGTTTGAAAACATAACAGACGTTTCCGAAACAAAAAAATAAGTATTATCAGTTTGTTTTTTTAATTTATATAAATATAATTATGATCAGATTTTCAAGGAAATTGAAAAAAGATTCTTGAACATATCAGATGTGTCAGAAAAAATTCTAGGATATTTAAATTAAATTGTTTTATTTAACAGAATAATACAAAACATTAGGTTGGATACCAGTCCTTTTTAAAGATGCTTTGGAATGTTTACGAAATTTGTGAGAAATAAAGAAATATTTAATAAATTTTCTGAAATGTTTTCAAATTTCTGAATATTTCTTATCGCAAGCATTTAAAGCAAATTCGATCATGCTCTTGAAACCTTTTGAGATTAGTTTACAGCTCCTAAAGTATATTTTTTACATTCTTAAAATTTTTCATTTCTAAACATCTTCTAAAGGTATTACAAGGAACCCATTTTTTTTTAATTTTCGTCAAACCTTCCAAAATTCTTCAAAAATCTTTACAAGTTTTAATTATTATTTAACCGCTTAAAATTTCTTAACAACTCCTAAATTTACTCAAATTGAAAGTACATTATTTGAAGCAACATAAACATTTAAAAAATGTGCAACAAAATTGCACAAGAAGGTTTTAAAAGAATTATGTTCCTTAATTTTTCTAAAATTATGTAATATGGGAAAATTGCAAAAGTCTAAAAAATATTTTACACACTTTTAAAAAACTTTAGGAAACAATAAAAAATGCTTTGTGTTCTCTTTTCAAATTTCTCTTAGAATTCATCGCAAAGCAATCGTTTGAAACGTTGCCATGAACTTTCTTTTACTTCCTTGACGGCCTGGGCGCCCTGCAAAATTTAGTGAAAATTCAGTTTACCGAAAAACTCCTAATAGCTATTTAGCTACTGAAAGCGAATCGTGCAGTCGGGCGAGGTCGGGTTCGTCCTCGTGCAATTTTGGCTTTAAACGAGGCTTGTCTTTGCAGCATGTAACAGAGCCGATTCACCGACACGCAACGTTTGTCCACTTCTTGCTGCCAAGTTTTTCTGTTCCCCTTTCTTACGGTCCAAACATCGTTGTCTATTTTTTACAGCCAATATTCTATTGCTACTTTTTACAGCCGTGAAATTATATCCATTTTTTAGGCAATTTTCTATAGCTGCTTCTTACTCACCAACGAGATATTTCCAATCGATATTGTCAGCCGCTCACATAAGGCAAGAAATAAATAAACTGGTTCTCGGGACCGTCACATTGACATCGCCCTAAATTGGAAAAAGGTTTCTAGAAGCAGAAAAAATATGAAGGCAAACAGTTTAAATGCAATTTAAAAGAAGCAGCAACATATATTTAATAAAAAATTTGTTTTAACCAAAATTATTTTTCTGAGAATAATTATTTACAATTGTTGTTTCATTAAACCTCTATATAACATATCTTCATTTGTATCTAATCTTAATAAACAGTCGTCTATTTTTTTCTTTGAAACTTATGTTCCATGAATTTAGGTCTACATGATTATTTAGATAAATGATTTAAAAAATTAACGATTTTCTTAGTAGCTTCTTGGGAACAAATTGACATAATGTAATTCTTTTTGTAACAGCTCGAATTGGAACTTAAAACTAAATATAATAAATGTAACTAAAACTCTAGTTAACTTAACCAAACTATTAACGAAATTTTATTGGGTAGATAACACCATTAATACAAGGATTTCAGTAAATATGTATATATTTCAAAGAATATTACATGAAAGAAAACAAAGATGCATATTAATGAGAAATATCAAATTAAAATTAGAAATTTATGTTGTATGTACAATCACTTATTGACTATTAATATAGTTGTTTCGTTAAACTAGAAGTTTTACTTTTATATGCCCGCACCAGGATCTCCAGATCTACGCTTCTCATTCTTATTGTACAGAAGAAAATTGTAGTTATCCATCGCCGCAGCAGCTGAGGGGTTATTTTGCAACTGAATTTTCGGGTCATCATCTATATACTGAGGAGAGGGAGTTCGAAAATGTCTGTATAAATCGTCCTCTGGCGACATGTGGGGATCAGTATATGGATGATTATGTCCAGATCCATAAGATGCAGAAAGAGGTTGTTGGACCATATGAGTAGGTGTGCTGTGCTGATTTATTTTACCCGTAAAAATCGGTGGGCGAGTCTCACTTATTTTAGCCGCAAGATTTTTCTTGGAAGGCGGGCATGTGAATATTTTAATAGGCTCTTTATCTTCATCACAACTAGAACCCATTGGAGCTTTGAGTTTTTTGTTAGCATCTCCTGCTTCTGCAAAACAAAAGAAAAAACCACACTAAAATTCATTTCAAATCATTATACGTGTCAGCTTCATCATCAGTCATGATCCGTCATTAATGGAAATTATTGAATTAAATTGAACATGCTAGGCTCATCACCTTTATTAGAAGTAGAATCTATTGGGGCTTTGAGTTTTCTTCTACCACGTCTTTCTGCTGGTGCTACGAAAAAAAAGACGACTCTAAAGTTATATTTAAATCATTCTGCATGTCAGATTCATTATCAGTCATGGTCGGAAGTCAATAAAAATTATTAAATAAAATTTAATATGCTAGCCTCACCCTTATTAGGAGTAGAATCGTCTGTAGCTTTGCCTTTTATTCTGCCACCTACTGCTTCTGCAACAAAAATAGAAAACGATGCTAAAATTCTATTTAACTAATTATGCGTGTCAGCCTCATCATCAATCATGATCCGCCCTAATAGAAGTTCTTAAATTGAATTTAGCATGATTTCTGTGAATACTGAAAACTGACAAACAAACGCCAAATTAAAAAAAAATCTGTTGATGCACACAACGTTTGATATCTGATTCAAATGATTCAAATGATGACCGCAGATCTACACTTGCCAAGTATTAAACAAATATTATTGCTATTATTATGATATTTACCAATTTCAATGAGGAGCTGACTGAATATGATGACGAGGACAACAAAAAGGAGCCTCATTTTCTTGATATATAAAGGTAATTACCCTTTCGGAATCACTTAAAGAGCAGCGTATGATATTGCCAAGATCCACTCGTTAACTCATGTGTAGCTACCAGCCGTTTCGTGTACGTAGGTAGATAAGGAATTGTAATAAGATAAAAATGTGTACTTTAAATGACATAGAAAAAATTAACCGTACTGCAAATTATATTTTTTTGGTAATATATATATGTATCATAAAACGACTAATATGTCATTGAACACATTCTTGGTGTAATAATTTTCAATAAATATAATTTTCAGTAATTATCATTAGAACGTAGGTTTTGATTGTTGTTTAACATTAGTTTTGTTTAGAATCACAGAAGAATTTTAAGGAAGCAAGTGTAATAAGGTTTGCTAAATATAATTGTTTCTAAAGTCTCGCAACCTTTATATTTATATTATAAAAACATAGTTCACTACGTATGGTTGAAGATTTAAACAAAATCTTTTGAAATAAATTCTAGTATAAATAATATTTCCCAATCAGAGTTTTGTCCACTAAAAATGTCGCTCTTTTTAATTGACCCAAGAAAAAAAAGACTTAAAGAATCCTTTGTCTCTTTAATTACAGAAGTTTTTTGTAAATCATGGGATTGAATCTCTACATTATCTCGGTCTCTGATTTTAACGTTCTCATCGTTCTTTAAACTTGGACATTTACATAAGAAAATAAGAATGTACTAAAAAATTCATGTTTATAGCCAAAAACGCAAAATACTATAAAAGTTCAAACAGAAAAGTATCTCGCCTTAAAAAAACCACAAAATTGCCCTAAAACAAGTTTTGATAGTAATTCAAAGATCGTTGAAATTTCTACTTTCAAAACTTCCAATGGTTTACAAGTTTAGAAAACAGTCTATATTTAAGAAATCGTACTAGTAATAATTTACGACTGCCAATCAAACTAGCTGCTTCAAAGGCTTATCATATTGAAGTAAAATTCTGTGTAAAAACATATTTTTATAACATGGGAGTCAGGTGGTTCATTCATGGTAACGTTCAGAAATATAAAATTTAATTGCTGACACACTGCAAATAGAATGTTTTCAAAATAGTGACTCAACGAAATAAAGCCGAGCAGTTTCAAAATTAAGCATACAAATGAAAAATGATTATATGAATTATGATTTAGGTTACTGTCTGTTTATCTGGCTCTTTTCTTTCTAATAATTGATTTCAATCACGCCTTGACTCTTCGGTTACAAAATTACAGAAATAATACAGAAAAAATACTAAGGGCACAATTAAAGAAAATTCTGGTTAACTTAACTAGACATTTTTTGAGAAAAAAATACGTGCAGCTTTTTTCTGTGCATGACATCTGCAATATTATAATAAACAAATTTTTTCGGGTAGAAAACACTATAATGCAATAATGGCAGTGAATAATGTCTCTATTTCAAAGAATATTACATAAAAAAAGAAAGATGCGAATTTGTTATATTTAAGCTTTTATGTTTCGTAGAATATTTAGTAATCAATCGCAGGTAAAATTGCAAACATGGTATTGAAATGACGAAATTGTAATACATATACTGTAATCTTGTAAATATTGAAATGGCCATCCAGCATTCCAATACTTTTACTACAGCCTTTGAAAGACGAAAATTGTACACAAGGAAATCACGGAATTAATGGAATTCAAGGAATTCTACGCATTCTAGGAATTCATCGAATTCAAGGAATTCACGAAATTCATGGACTTCAAGGAATTGACGGAATTCATGGCATTCGCGGAATTAACGGAATGTATGGAGTTTGCAGAATTCGTGGAATTAGTGGAATTCGAAGAATTTACGAGATTCATAAAGTTTACGGAATTCAGAAAATTCAACGAATTCACGGAATTCGCGGAATACGTGGAATTCGTGGGATACATGGAATTGAAAAAATTCGCGAAATTAATGGTATTCATGGAATTTATAGAATTCAGGGAAATTATGGAACAACACAAATTTAAGGAACTCGTAAAACAAACAGAATGCGAGGATTTTATTGAAATTAAGGAATTCGCAGAAATAAAAGAATTCACGGAATTAATAGAATTAAATAAATTCGCGAAACTTGCGGAATCCGTCAAATTCGCGGAATTAATGGAATTCATACAATTCAAGAAATTCTCGGAATTGAGGGTATTTAAGGAATTTGTGGATTTCAAGGAATTCTTAGGATTCAAGGAATTCATGGAATTTAAAGAATTCACAGAATTTGTGGTATACATGGAATTCATCGAATTTATGCAATTCGCGGAATTTATAGAATTTATACGATTATGGAATTCGATAAATTTGTAAACTCTAATCATGGAATTCACAGAGCTTACATAATTAATGGAATGAAGGACTATATGACATTTATCGAATAACGGAATTCAACGTTTTGAAGGAATTCACGGAATCAAAGGAATTCTCGAAATTCAAGGAATTAAAGGAATCAAAAGGATTTATGAAATTCAAGGAATTCGTGGAAGTCTATGCATTCCATGAATTGTGTGATTTCACTGAATTCCATAAAATAATTAAATTCCATTAATTCCTTGACTATTTTTAATTGCACAAATTCATTGAACTTCCTGAATTCGTTAAATTCCGTGAATTGCTTGGATTCCTTAAATACATTAAATTTCGTGGATTCTACGAATTCTGTAAATTTCATGAATTAAGAATTCCATGAATTCAATTAATTCAATTAATTCCGTGACTTCCAGGTCCATAAGCGCCAGGATGACCCTCATAATGTGAATGCTATGAAGGTAGATATTCAAATGGTCAATTGATAGATCTGGAAGCTTCAGAAGGAAGATTTTAGATAAAATGTTTGTTAGAAGTTCAGAGGTTGTAGTTTGTGTCTGCGTCCTTGACTGATGCGTTTACGTGTCGGTGTCACAACACTAAATATTTTATTGAATTCATTCTGCATGACAGGCGCATCATCAGTCATGATCCGCCATTAGTAGAAATTCTCGCTTTAAACTTTAAATAATACACTTAAATACTTAAAACTGACAATAAAACTCCAGATTTCATAAAATAAATGTGCTAGTGGACCCAACTTTCAACATCTGATTCAAACGATTTGGATGTTGACCGAAGATTAAAATGGAAACCCATTATAAACACGCCTGAAATATTCGGTTAGAGTGAAAGGCAAATCCGTAATAAACATACATGACATATCTATCATAAACATATCAAAAATAGAGAAAGTGAAGGAAAATCAAGATTTATGAAAACCCAGTGCTGAATATAATAAATCATTCATGCAAAAGGTTTTAAGCTTTTCTTTAGAGTTTTCATAAATCTTAATTTTTTTTTAATTTCTCAATTTCTGATGCATTTATGATCAGTATTTCAGGTATGTTTATGACGGGTTTGCCTTTTGACCCTAGCTGGATATTACAGGTATGTTTATAGTTGGTTTGCATTTCCACCCTCACTTGATTCTCAGGTATCAGGGAGAGAACATCATGGTTTCGCTGCTGTTCCTGCCTGCACAAAAATTTCTCTCCTGGATAAGAGTGCTGTATGAGCGCCAAAACGATGTTGATTATTTTTTAAATGTTTTTTAATTATAATATGGTGATAATAATTAAAAAAATAAAAAAGAGAAGGAAAGGGATTTGGTTGGATCCATCCAAATATTCTTCTGAGTTTTGTGACCAGCAGATCAATTTACTAATTCAAGGACTAAACAGTTGAAAGAAGGTATTATCCGATTACTAAATTTGTTTTGTCTTAAGTAATTTTATTATCTTCAAGTCAAAAGACTACGTAAATGCATATTTTGACAGCATGCCAGATATGTCGTTCACTCCCTGATAACGTCGAAAATATATATATTTCTATCATGCAATCACGTTACTAAAACTGTTCTGAAACTCAAGTCATAAACGTCGTGATTTTAAGTAAAAAGTAACTATATTCAGATTAATGCAAAATTACATCAGGATTAAAGTTTCTTTAGTATATTTTTGATTGAAATTAAAAGATATAGAAACTTCGATAAATTCTCAAATCAAATATTGAATTTTAAGAATCTTTCGTAACTTCTGTATTCAAAATTGAAAGCCTGTACAGGCATTTTAATTTTAACGCACCTCTATTCAATTCACATTCAAGTTATAGATACTACTTGGTTTAATAGGTCTAATGTTACGAATTTTCCCATAAGAATAACAGCTCTTTCATCTCTTTCAGGGCTATCATTACGAGAAATTCTATAATAATAGTCCTTGTGCTCTACTCGACTGGTTAGTTTTACGGAAAATTCCGTGATACTCTTCAGTGTCTAATATAAATACATTCATACTATAGATTGCAAGTTTCGTCATGACAATAGGTCACTGTCGCCACGTGCAATCCCGAAAAGTCTTCTTTATAATTTTAACCATGTTCCAATAATCATTTTCAAGCCTCAGTCCATCAAAAGTACATCGTGAAAGAAAAATAAGTACGAAAAAGAGTTTTCTTTTAAATTTATTTATTTTTGTTTTTTTTAATTGTAGTTACAAAATATGACTATAGTTCTTTTATTTCACGGATTTAAAAACTATTATGATATATGTCAGAAACTATAGTTTAGGCATGGGCCAACAAAATGGAACTCTAAAATTGTGTAATCCATTTTTCAAAATTAAATATTTTCTGGAAAAAAATCTACTGCTGTCGCTCCACTGGGAATCGAACCATAGAACTTCCGAATGTCCGTCGGGTGATTTGCCATTAGCCTATTAGAGAGATTGAAAGACAAATCTTTTTCAGAAATGCAGGTTATCTTAAGCCAGGTGTTACATTTATAGATAGCGTGTATTTCTTAAAACAAATTCTTATTTCGATCTCTCAAATAGCTTAATGCGAAAGCAGCCGGCCGGCCATCGGAAGTTCTGTGGTTCGATTCCCATTGGAGCGACTGCAGCAGAAAATGACCTGAAGGTTTTTTTTTGTTATTTGAAGAGTTAACTTAATCGATAGGTTGATTTACATTTTCAAGGTGGTGAGAAAGTTATCTGCACTGATTGACGGTAACTATCTCTGATGATAATATAGATTCATTTAAATCCTTTATTCGATGTATCCCCTCAATTTTAATATTTAAACATTTTTTTGAAATTTTGATGCAAACTTAGGTGAGTTTGCGGAGCTTAATGTATATCTTATCATTTTTTTCATTTAAATGAATTTTTATTTTAAAATTATACAGAAGGATCAGAGAAATTTTATAACTTCAGATAAGGATATTGAAAAGTCCCTTTAAACCTCTCGTGGTGCACTTTTCCTTCCATCAATTAGCACAAACCACATAAAATAGGAATTTCACAATAAAAATTAACTCTGTGCTGGCAGGTGTTTATGTGTTATCCTGTCTAAAAAATTAATTTTGCAGTAATGCGTACTTTTGACTGCTTATTATTGTCAAATTATTGGTTTTTTTTCGAAGTATATTAGTCCCAAGTTTCTAAATCAGTTATTTAAGGAATACGGTAGAGACATGAACACTAATTGAAACAAAGAAAGTTTTGACGGATGTGCAGAGAAATTTTTAAAGTTATTGAATGATGAGGCTGTTTTACCAAAATAAAATGGTTAAAACCTTAGAATGCATTCAAAGATAAATATATAACAAATTAAAGAACTGCATTATCAACTTATAACTTGCATTATATTTATAATTTATTTACTGTACGTTATGCATATAATAATATAATAATAATTTTTGAATTTGAATCAACATTTTTATATATCATTCTATAATTATTCCTATTATTAATATTCAAATTATTGTACAATTATCATATTTTTAATTAGCTTTGTGTTTCTTAAAATTTACTATTATGTACTTAAGATTGAATGCTCGGTTTAAAAATTACTATTCTTTATTCTTGATCTTAAAATTCTTTGTCTTGAATTTCAATTCATCGTTTTCGTAATAGATTGTTTTGGTCTCTTTGTATTAGACTAAATATTTAGAAAACTCTTTTAAGCAATATTTCGGACCTAGGAATATGAAATGTTTTTTTTTTAACTAAAAAGAAAAGGAAACTGAGCACTCTGAAGATGACGCCCATTCTAAGCATGTTGTTTCGACAACTCTTTTTGTTGCAAATAATTAAAAAAGTAATGAAACATGAAAAGAGCGTCAAATTAAGTAAAGTTTCATATCACTCATTTTTCATTTAAATTATTTAAGTACACCTTCAAATTATTGAAGGCTGGTTAACTTTACTTATAATAAGTCATATTCGGTATGAGAAATAATAAGTCAAATTCCCGAAAAAATCCTACTTCTAAAGTTTTTAATATGAATTTCCGTTAAGGTCACTTTTGACATGTCAAAAATGCTGAAACAGATCAATTGCCAAAACATTTTTTTTAACAGTTCCAAAAGTTACATTTGCATGGACAAATAATTCCCATTGCAATTTAGAGCAAAATGCCCAGCAAAAAAAGAAAGAGATGCTATCCACCATAGGTTTGGAGTTATGATACATAGGAAAATCCCATTTTTTTAAATTTTCAGCGAAAAATCACTAAGTTTCAAAAAACACTGTGTACCTTCGCACCTAATTACTCCACGGGAAAGAGCTTCGCAGGTTAGGGTAAGTTAACTTAATTCTCTGTGATTTTAAAAAAAGAACAAGGAGCTACGAGGGTAGTTCAATAAGTCCTTAGAATGACCAACAAATGGCGCGCGAATCACTCCAAATCATCTGTTTTCAGTCAGCACCACTCCCGACTAGATATAT
>NC_046660.1:34639164-34647327 GCF_010883055.1 Belonocnema kinseyi | reverse complement strand
AGACGTCATTGCCTCTGTAAGTGCTTATTTTGAGGAACTTCCGAAAACGCACTTTTCTGAAGGATCAAAAAAACTTGAAAAGCGATTGACCAAGTGTATAGAACTCCAAGGAGATTATGTTAAAAAATAAACAAAAATTTACCAAAAAAAAATTGTTTTTATACTTCATTCTAAGGACTTATTGAATTATCCTCGTACCAACAATAGTTCATAAGTTGGTAAAAATAGCCAACTTTGTGGGGTGATCACTTATAACCTATTATAGGTAGAACATCGTTGCTTTTGTAATTGTAGTGAATTTAGTCAACTTTTACTCAACTGTGGAACACTTTTCCGCTGAGTAATTAGGTGCAAAGGTACGCAGTGTTTTTTGAAACATAGTAGTTTTTCGCTAAAAATCCAAGTAATGGGGATTTTTCTATGTATCATGACTCGAAACCTATCGAGGGCAGCGGATTATTTATTTCACAAACTTTTCTCATAATATTGTCCCTTTTCTTTTTTCTATTGGACATTTTGCTCTAAATTGCAATGGGAATTATCCGTCTATGCAAATGTAACTTTTGGAACTCTTTAGAAAAAAACCCTGTTTAGAAATTCCTCTGTTTGAGCATTTTTGATAAATTAAAAGAGACACCTTAATAAAACTTTCTCATTAAATACATTGGGAGGGGGATTTTTTCGGGAACCAAACTGCCAGATGCGTGGACTAGGAGCAAAAAGATAAATCCTGATTTTTTCTGCGCATTACTTCTGCTACCTTATGATAAACATAGTTTTTTTTAGAAAGAAAGCAGACCTTATATTATATTATCAGTAAATAATGTCTGTAATTTAAAGCATACATTATACATGCTTTGCATCAAAAGGATGTTTACCATAGCGAAAAGTGGGATTTAAAAACGGCTTTGCCTTACATGATTGTTATATCTACATAAGAATAAATAATAATAATAGTAAATTTTCAACATTTTGAGCCCGAAACAAACACTTTATGTTGAAAATCGAGTCACCAGGGCAATTTTGAAGTTAAAACTACACCAAACTCTCGTTTTAAGTCCAATGTCGCAGGTTGCCTGTAAATAACTTCAGACTGAATTCGGCGGGATCCAAATGTTAACAGGGCCGCTTGAACCGTTTCCAATGGCAATGCATATTATTGCGCAATTTACTCGACTGAGTACTCACGTATTGGGGCTCTTTTGAGACAAGAGTTTAGTTTGGTGTACATAAAACTGGTTTTTGAGAAAAGCCAATTTGACGTTGATGATTGCCAATCACGCACGTATTATATATCCTTACATCTCATATTACGTGTAGAAGTTTTTCTTTTGTTTGTCCGAAGCAGAACCTCAGGATTGATTCCTATACTTATTTTTTAGATACATATTATACTTATCGATCTCCACTGAAGGTGATGGGTTATTTTGGGACTCTTGTGGCAATTGGGGATTAGTGTATGTATGATTATTACCATGTACAGAAGACCTGAAATGTCCCACGGAATGTAAAGACTGAGGAGATTGGATATCAAATTGTCTATTCACATTCTCGGTTCCGTCCGCTATTGCCTCTTGGGGATTAGTGTGTGGATAATCATTGCCAGATCGAGAAGATCTAGAGTGACTCTCAGAATGTGAATACTGAGGAGATTCGATATCAAATTGTTTATGCATGTCCCAGGCTTTGTCTACTAATGAATTTTGGAGATTAGTATGCAGGTTATTATTGCCAGATCCAGAAGCTCCATAATGACCCACATAGTGATTTCCCACATACCTATGTGCCGATGAACCTGATGGATTACCTTGTGATGAATGTTTCTGGACATCTGAATGTCCAGAAGGAGAATCTTGAACCACATATTTTTGTACGAAAGGTTGTCTTTGGATTTTGCGAGCTTCTCTCATTGCAACTTTAAGATTAACCATACCATAATTTTGTTTATTATAAGAGCCATCGGCATGTCGTTGATACAATTCAAACGCATCGTATCCAGCTTCAGGTGGAGGAAGATTATTTTTACTATAATGTTTTATAAACAAACGGTGAGCTGCTTCCCCTGTCGAATCAATATTCTTTTCAAGCTCAAACGCAGCAAAACAAGACTTAGGGCCTCTCATTGGTTCAAGTCGATCCGTTGATGTAGGTCGTCTAGGCGTGGCATACATTTTAATAGAATTTTCATCTTCTTCAGTAGAAGAAGATTTTGTCCTTTTGAGTTTTTTGGGCAAGCCTGATGTTTCTGTAAAAAGAGAAAGAAAAGAAATTCATGAATTTGCAATATAGAACATTATTTAAAAAAGTATTTGCTGTCCGGGCACACTCTTATTGCGCGTTAGACGTGCGGATTCTTTGCACCGGACTACTTATTCAGATATTGCAAAATAATGTATACATTATAAATCTTATTATTAAAAAAAATTCTTACTTCATTCCATATTTTGGTTCTATCATTATCAGCAGTAAATCATGGCTAAACCCATTAATATTAACGATATCTGACTTAGTCCTGTCTTTTTAGACCACAAAAAAGTGTACCAATGTCCAATTGCTTTGTTAAAATGCCGACAGCAAGATGGACAAACTTACATGCTCATAAAAAGCATTTTTACATTCTCATTCATGGGAGCGTAATGTAAACGTCTAAATTTTCGATCTCTGGTTTTTAACGGATCTTTACGTTTCGGCACGCACAGAATCCGAAAATCATAAAATGTTGTCGGTGTCTGTATGTCTGCCTGTATGTCTGTCTGTATGTCTGTCTGTATGTCTGTATGTATGGTTACCTGAATGTTGTAGCCACGCTAACTTTTGAAGGATTTTAATACAGTTCTGAAGGTCCCCAAACTGAAGGCTAATTTCGTTAATCAGACATTTCCAACAAAAATTTAAAAATTGAGAGCATTTTCAAAATTTTTTTCTTTGAATTTTATAAATTTTTGTCAAAGTTTCTTATAAATCGGTAAAAGACTTGAAAATTATCTAAATTAAATTTTTTGTTTTGATGCAAATTAGAATAGTTACATATTTTTCAAAATTTTGAAAATTTTCAAAAAATAGAAAAAATTATTTTTTTCATAGATCCAAAAATTTCATTTAAAATTTTCACTAGATACCAAATATATTTTAAATCTATTCTAGCTGATTTTTTCGATTAGCCCACAATTAAAAATATTAGAGTCTGTATAACCTAACTTTTAAGCGCGAAGCGTGATTATCGCACTGAGAATGTAATCGTCAAGGCCGTACGTGCTTTGAGAACCTTCTTTAATGATAATGTTTTTTTTTAACTAAAAAGAAAAGGAAACTGAGCCCTCTAAAGATGACGCCCATTCTAAGCATGTTGTTTCGACAACTCTTTTTGTTGCAAATAATTAAAAAAGTAATGAAACATGAAAAGAGCTTCAAATAAGGTAAAGTTTCATATTACTTATTTTTCATTTAAATTATTTAAGTACACCTTCAAATTATTGAAGGCTGGTTAACTTTACTTATAATAAGTCATATTCGGTATGAGAAATAATAAGTCAAATTCCCGAAAAAATCCTACTTCTAAAGTTTTTAATATGAAATTTCCGTTAAGGTCACTTTTGACATATCAAAAATGCTAAAACAGATCAATTACCAAACCATTTTTTTAAACAGTTCCAAAAGTTACATTTGCATGGACAAATAATTCCCAAATTGAGAGCATTTTCAAAATTTTTTTCTTTGAATTTTATAAATTTTTGTCAAAGTTTCTTATAGATCGGTAAAAGACTTGAGAATTATCTAAATTAAATTTTTTGTTTTGATGAAAATTAGAATAGTTACATACTTTTCAAAATTTTTAAAATTTTCAAAAAATAGAAAAAATTATTTTTTTCATAGATCCAAAAATTCCATTTAAAATTTTCCCTAGATAACAAATATATTTTAAATCTATTCTAGCTGATTTTTTCGATTAGCCCACAATTAAAAATATTAGAGTCTGTATAACCTAACTTTTAAGCGCGAAGCGTGATTATCGCACTGAGAATGTAATCGTCAAGGCCGTACGTGCTTTGAGAACCTTCTTTAATGATAAATAAAAAAAAAATGTTAAGCTTCACTTTATGATTGTAGTTTATGAGAGGTTTGAATTACAGTATTTGTTATAATTTTATATATATATATATATTTATATACATTTTTTGTTTTAAATTGTGTGTAAATAAATTTTCGAGCGCAGAGCGCAAGATAAATATATTTCGAACGCGAAGCGCGAGAACTAACAGCCGCGCGCCCTAGGCGGATTTTTTCTACATTGGGAAGTCTCGATACTTCAAGAATTGACAAAAACTGGATAGGTCTAACTTCACATAAATCTGATACTCTCTTATAATTCATTGGAATTTAGATTCTGAAATAGTATCCCTAAACTATAGGATCTTTCAAAAAGTGGTTTAAAGAAATTGTATAGGTTGAAACGGTTGCATGTGATTTCGCAGACTATCCTCAAACTAATAATTTTTTTCTAGACTATTTGTTGTTTCTAGTGTGGTTTCAAGGATAAGTTGCTTGCTTAATTTTTCAAGTTTTAGTTCTCATGTATAAAAATGTAAGTTTTGGTGGTAGAATGATGATTAACGAACTTGACCTATTTTTCTAGGACCTTAAAAGGGACTAATGCAAACTCTGATCAGAAAATTGATGAAAGGGAGACATGTCCGTAAAAGCCGTTTTTTCTGATTTGAGGGATTTTGAAACGTCGAGAATTTAGTAAAAACTGGAGAAATCCAAATTATACTTAATACCTTCCATCATAAATCATAATAATTTATAAATGCTTAAAGCTTCATGAATAACATAGATTTAGTGAGTCACTAATAATCTGTCAGAAATTAATATTATCGTGAATTAAAGTTTACATAAAATATCCGAATACTGAAGACTGACAAGAAAGCACTAAATTTTGCTATATTTCGTGGAGAAATATGCTAGTGGACGAAACACTTTATTTATAATTGAAACGATTTATGTCCTGACAAAGGTTCCACATTTACTAATTATTAATAACATTATTATTATTGTCATACTCACCAATTTCATTAATGGAAAGCATGTACGTGAGAACAAGAGTTCCAAAAAGGGTCCTCATTTTTTAAATGCAAATAAAACAAATCCTTTTCGATTCTACTATACGGCAATGTACTCGTGAGATTTTTCAGAAACGTTTTAGCTGATGCTCATGAATACATACTAAGTGTTTGATAAACACATAATAGATAGCCTTGGCGAAGAGAAGTGCACATATTTACACTTAAAAACAGTTTGCTTTTACTAGGACTTCTAAAGCCGTTTAATTCTATATCATCACACCCCCCTGTTCCCTGTATTACGTTGCTTTATGATATATTTTTCTAATTGCTAATTATGAACTACGCAGAAAAACATTAACAAATTATTAAAAATACTACCTCTAGATTTCTCATACATATAAAGTAAACTAACTTTGCACTTAAATGATTTTTTCTAGCCTTCCTTAAACCAAAATAGTCAATTATAGTTTTTAAATTTGCGTTTCTTATAATTTAAGTTTTCACAGATAACCCGCACACACATTCGTAATAAAAACGGATTTTATCATCTTAGGATATCTGATATTGGATGATTCCAACACATCTCTTTTTAATTTTACACCAGGGGCAACATTTTCATCTTCGTATTCTTCCTTGTGGATCTTGTCTTTTCTACTAAATAGATGTTTGAAGTCTAATGTTTCTTACTACAGTGATTGCCTTTTTCCAAAATTTCCACCACCGCCATTACACAGAACTTGCACCTGCGCAATTAAGCATAAGTTAACAATTTAAGGTCTGTATATAACTTTCAAATCCATTGACATTACCACAGCATTCTCCACTCAGATTCAATAATGATAACTTATTAAGTGCATATGCCACTCCTGAAAGATGAGTACAGTCAACGAAGGTCAATAGACGCTCTTCGGCTTTCTAAGTTCCTCAACGTTTATTGTTGAATTTAACGTAGCGTATTAAAAATGCAGCTTGTTCAACCTGAGCAGAATCAGGAGTTGCATACATAATCAGTGACTGATACTTTGCTTTCTCGCATTCTTGAAGAACAAACTTTATTACTTCATTTGTAAAATCAACTATAAACTCATTCTAAAAAGCTGCTGATAAGTAATGCACTGGTAATCTTGAGAGTGGCGAACTGTTCGTAGGTGTTCATTAAGAAGAGGGCCATATTTTGTTAAAAGTTTCGGGATCTCAAGAAAGTTATTGCTAAAAGGGTCACCAATTCTGTTACTATCTCCGTTAAAGGCCAAACATCTTTCGGTCAGAAAGAAGGTTACATCTGGAAGTCGCCTTAGGCTTTCATTCCACACTTCTTGCTTTAGTTGTATGGGCCCAAACAACAAGTTACTCAACGAAGTTTTTGTTTTTAATTTGCTCTGGTCTGCTCTGGTCTCTGGTCAATTTTTGTGCGAGACGATAATCTCATATTAAGGGATATTGTCGTGTAACTTTTTTCACATTCACGCAGTGAAATAGCTTTCAGGTGATGCCAAAGCTGATTCTTTAGCTTGCGAATTTTTGCTGTAAATTCTGTACAAAAAAGGGCGTTGTTTGCTCTGCTCCACACCAATCAGTCTCTAAGAACGATCTCACCATTCCCAGCTTCTTCTTGAAAATATATGTCGGTAGTTCACAACCTATACAATCTTTTAGAAAAGACTTAGGCAAACTTACAATTGACATCTTGATGTCACTGTTAATGTTAATATTGGGTGACACTACGTCAAATATGATTTATTGATCGGGGATTATGAAGGTAAGAGCCAAAAAGAAGAAAGTGCAGTTAAATTATTACCACATTATCCTTGAAGGCTGTTTCTAAGAGATTAATATTGTCAGCGTTGTCGCCGATGTCGTTAGCCGTGTCTTTATGAGACGAAGGTGCAGTTAAATTATCCTTGGCATTATTCTTGAAAGCTGTTTTTAAGAGAGTAAGATTCTCAACGCTATTGTCGATAGAGTGGACAGTGCCCACTAAAGGATTTGATCTTGAAGAAAGCTCTAAAGTACCTTCAGCTTTAGAACTATGAAATTATCAATTTTTATTATTTTATTGTTAGTTTTAGGTTTTAGTTTAATTTGAGTAGTTTTAGGAATATTCCGAATTTTTACGATCACACTTAAGTTTTTTCCTTAATCTAGTGTGCTTTCGTCTTAGTTTTCTTTGTTTTTTATTTTTTTAAATTATTCCTATGCATACCATTTCAAAAATTTTTAAGGTTTACAGTAAGAAGTGAGTCTACGCACTACATTCTCGACGACTCTCTTTAGATGGTTATTTAAATAGTAGAAATGGGTCCTCAACGTTCGTACATGATTCTTAACAAAAGTATGTTAAACATTTTTCTCTATACTTCGTTTGCTATGTTATAATAAACAAAGTTAGTCAAGAATGTAACAGCAATAATACAATATGAAATTGTTACCTTTGTTAGTTTCAACCAAATCCTCCATATTGATCCTCATACTGATTTCTTATATGGGGCATTATTCCTCAACTGCCCCAACTCAAAAAGTCATGTTTTTCGATTGTCTCTAAACTCTGGGAATATGTTCGCCTACCCAACAGTAGTTAATCCACAAACTTATAGACCAGGAATACCAACCCTCCCCAAGTGAGGGGGGGGTTGAATTTTCAACACCAATGCCTGCATGGAATAATAATCATTGGAATAATAATCAGGCGTCCATTTTTACAGTAGTTATCTACTATAAAGAGAAGAAAGAATTGAAGCATGTGAGCATAGCTATTATTTCAGATAACTTACACCATGAGACGGTTGCTGTGCATTTATACCAAAGGTTAATTGTTGACTATCTTAAGAAGCGTTTCAATCCTAAGAAATTTCATTATGTCACAGATGGAGCACCACAGCATTTTAAGAACAAATACAACTTTGCGAACCTTCTGTGCCATGAAAAAGATTTTGGCATCCCGGCAGACTGGACTCTCCATCCAACTGCCCATGGAAAAGGACCATGCGATGGAATCGGCGGTAATCTGAAGCGTCTTGCTGCAAGAGCCAGCTTGCAACGTTCAGCTGAGAATCAGATCTTAACAGCTTACGAGTTATTTGAATGGGGCAGAGAAAACTTG
>NC_046660.1:34636287-34639064 GCF_010883055.1 Belonocnema kinseyi | reverse complement strand
CTATGAGGAGAAAAGTGAGGTTTTCCCGAAGCCTAAACGTAATCGAAAGCAGAATAGTACTCCAAGAAAGTGGAAAGCTGGTACGAAGAAGAGGCGAACAGCCTAAAGAGGATGTGTAGTAATCAAGCACACCAGAAAGTGAGAGGCGAGGGGACACACTAAAATTAAGCACCCCGAATCATCTTGCAGATAAAAGGAGTCTAAAATCGCACTGTCACCTCCACGTGGTAGACTCTGGAAACTATAACTTGATTGGATGTAGGCTGACGACAGGCGTTAATTACTAATCCGTTAGTACTTTATTTACTCAAACACTTTATACGTGAGAAGTTGGTTGAATCATGTATTTGTTTTAAAAAATTGCAAGAGCAATAACCAATTATTGTCGGATAATAAATTATAATAGTGAGGAATCATTTATCTTCAGAAAAATACTGTTCATTTTTAAGAAAGTGCTTTTTACTTAATATTTTTTCATAATAACTTTAAAAATTTTTAACTTATTCAAACTTACTGGTTAACATTACTGAATCGTTTTTTCCGATGACTTCATGCAATTTTGGATCAATGTGAGTAACTCAATGAATTTCAATTTGTCCATTTTCTTATTAGACATTTTTCATAGTAAAAAAGTCAAGTTTTCTTTCGAGACTATTTAAAAAAAATCGTAGATGCCTAAATTGCGAAAAAAGTAAAATAAAAAATTTATTTATTTAAAAAATTGTTTAAACAATTTTGTTTGTTATAAATAATAAAATAGGATGAAAACGTGTAAAAAGCACTTTCCAAAACCCTTATAAAAATTTTAAATCGCGTAATTAGAAAGGAAGTTACAGGCGTTTGAAACTACCCCTGCAGGCATTGGGGTTGAAAATTCACCCCCCCCCTCACTTGGGGAGGGTTGGTAATCCTGGTCTATAAGTTTGTGGATTAACTACTGTTGGGTAGGCGAACATATTCCCAGAGTTTAGAGACAATCGAAAAACATGACTTTTTGAGTTGGGGCAGTTGAGGAATAACGCCCCATATATAAGTTTCGAACTTAGTAACCGCCGCTGAACCCACTGAACCTGCGGAACTGCTTTGTATCTGCTGTTCCTGAAACACTTGATGTTCACAAGGAGGTCCACTTGCAGGAATTGTGCATCGTTCACTATTTTTAATCGAGATTTCTCCTTTTTGAAAAAACACATCTGCCTGCTAAAATATCTGAAAATATTAAAGTTTCCAATTCGGAAATCATAATAATCAAGAAAAATAAAGATGGGCGACAGGTGACAATAACACGTTCCTCATGTCTACGTTAAGGTATGGAAACAAATAAAGAGAACTTGGCTGGGATGGACAAGAAAAAATATATTAGACATTTAAAAAAATGAGAAATAATGCATTTGTCTGCCGGGTCGTACTACAGATTAAAGCTAGGTGAAAAACGTAGAAACTATTGTCCTAACATCTTAAAACCTTCAAAAAGGTAAAGAAACTGTCTTTCACCAAAATTAATTGAGGCTAGGGGGCCATCATGGTCTAAATACAAACTATAAGCTTTGCACATTAAACACATTAAAGTCCATCGGCTAAAGTAGATGATTTTCTTAATTAGGAGATAGCATTCCATGGTTCAAGGCAGCGTACTATACATTTCACCAAATATTTCTTGATAACAAAAAAACCAGATCATTATATCTTTTTATTATAACCTATCGGCATTCGTTTAAAGTATTGAAAGTTGTAAATAAAAAATTGATTATTGAAATTAAAATTTATTAAGAATGATTCATTTCTTTTTAATGAACTAAATAAACATTTTTTTCAACGAATGTCATTAATATTTAATTCAAATAATTATTCTTTGCACTGAAATAAATTCATGTTTAACATAAATATGCGAAAATGTTAAATATAAAAAATACAGATTTTAGCAAAATGCAAAAGTATTTATTTGAAATAAGTATTAATTTGTTTGAACACATATTTGTCAAAATTAATTAATTGCAGATTGCTTATTCAAATGACGAAGTCTTCAAATAATATAAATCAATATTTCGTTTTTTAATATTATTAAAATGTTTATAAATATTTACTTGTAATGATATTGTCAGCTCTTAGTATCGACTATATTTTGTATTCAATTCTATGAATAATCATTTATCTAGAAAAAATGCTTCTTTCACTTAAAGAAACCTTAATTACTTGATCCATCGATAGCTTGCATCGCTGACCCAGTGATAACGGGCCTATATAACGAGCAGGCTGTGCTAGTTCAAATATTTTAGTTAAAAAAATTTTAAAAAATATTTTTCACATTTTAAATATGTCAAATAATAATGTTTAATGCCGCCCCCCCGCGATTAATTTTTGTGTGAGACATTTTTTGTAAAAAGAAAAAGTTTTAAAAGCTTGTATTTCAAAAGTTTTTTTTAAAAAACTTTTCTCTTTTTTCAAATTCAATTATAGTAAAAAATTGTACATATAAACAATCCTTTCTGGGAATGAGATTTAAATAGTTAACAATTATTTTATTCAGTTTTGAACATAAAAAAAATTTTTTTGATAAAATTATTTGTTCATTCCGTTAAAAAATTAAATTCTGGAGTTTTCTGGTTCGGACATTTTATAATTTGGTAATTTTTTGTCAGGAATTTTGTTCTTCTGGAATTTACAAATACGGTCAAATTATAAACTGTAGTTATTTTTTGGTCGTCCGCTGACAAATTGCCAAGTTCAAACTTTGAAACAAATTTTAATACACCAATCACATGGGCTTAAAATGTGTT
>NC_046660.1:34628811-34636187 GCF_010883055.1 Belonocnema kinseyi | reverse complement strand
CCAGCTCAATTTGATGGCGTTCAAAATTTGTTGGAAGATTCGAAAATATATTAATTTAACCCATTCGCATACGCTTATGAATCATAAAAAATATTACATAGATTGGAGAGGTGTAATACTTTTGGTGCAATTTTACTATACCTTACAGACAGTTGAGCAATTTTTTTTAACATTGCATTTATGTTTTATACTACAAGATTTTTCTTCACAGTGAAATCTTTTACCATAAAAAGAAATACATATCTGGATCTGATAATATAATATACAGATGACCCAAAATTTATTTTTCTGCGTTTCTATCACAGATGCTGTAGATGTGATAGTGTATGCTTTTGATCGTATTCGAAAGCGCCATTCATTGTAACTACAGTATATACTATCAAACCGAAAGTATCTTTGTTTTGCGGAAATAATTTTCTCTAGTGGTTAAAAAGATATTTCGTTAATTCAAAAGTATGTTTAACACTTTGAATACAAAATTATCTTGAAATAAATATGCATTCATATTTCTTAACTTTATATGCTTGAGCTTTATATAATCGTCAATATTTTAATCTATAGTACTGTATTTTTTATTTAGGAACTCGTATTATCTCACTCAAAGAAAATTTTTTTTGACTATTGACATTAACTATTGTATTAATAATGCAGAATGCAAAAGCACCGGCACTTTTCATTCAAGAGTACTTTTTTCAGTGTAGAACTTTTTGGAGGTTTCGTGGTGTTTTACTCTGAGAGGTAACCCGGTATCCCAGAGTTACCATTCAAACCACCTCATTTAGGTGTCATTTTGCTTTCTGCAGTGTGGTTTTACCTCCGCTCAGGGGTTATTCTTTTAGAACCATCTCTGGACAATTGTTCGCGACTGCTTATTAATTATCAGGTAAATATTCAAAAAAACCATTTGAACACAGAGCCTCTATCCGAAAACGATTACGGATTCGGTGGCTTTTTTACAAGCCCTTCGGTTCGATTTCAAAGAAATCTAAGCTGGTTTTGGGGATGACCTTAGACCTCACTCCCTGGGAATAACCCACTCCGAACGTCAAAAGACAGGGACGTGTGAATCGTTTCCGTCGGATTTTATCACGTGGTACAAAAAAATTGAATTTTTTTATAATATAGAGGCAAGAGTGAACTAAATATTTAACGGGAATGATGAAACAAATTTTCTGTTAGAGGTTCAAATAAATGTGTATCCTGCTTATGTACTTTCAACGTTTACCAAACGCTTTAATTCGGAAGCACACACTTTTGAGTATAGCGCATAATGATGACGCAGTTTCATAAACTGTCTGTGAAAAACACAGTTTTTACAATTCGAATGTCTAAACTTAACAATTTCATATTACAAAATAATGCAGTGAGATTCCGATGCTTGAAGTTGATCGGACCTCTCTTGCTACTATGTGAGATAAAAAGAGACGATCCAATTGTATTCCAATGACAGGTAATATTTTTTGTTTCGAAACGACCATACTTTCCCTCTCTCTCTTTGTCTATATAATTCTTCTTCTTATTTGTTTTATTTATCGAATCGTACAGCCTATTGGGTAGATACGTCAGCGATACAAATTAAGAAAATTTGAATTTGAATTGAATATTAACAAGATATTCATATCAAGAATTCTAAACAAAAAAACCGTAGTATAACATTTTTGATTAAAAGGAATTGATATTCACTGCTCTTTTTGATTAAAATTGGTCGAATAATTTCAAGATACTACTTTCCCATATATATTTGCTTGTCAGATAGCGCTATTGTTAATATCAAAGGCAGGCTCACTTGATCGCACAAAATAATCCGATCAGTGAATCAGTCCCATCGGCTTCAGTTGGCTTCAAACATCGGAGACCCACTGCTGGTCTATATGAGCTCGCTATCGTGCTTATTCACTATGTGTGTGCCTCTCACTTACAGTGAACTACCCTAACGTCATGCTAACGTCATCAATCCCGCAGCTACTCTTGACTTACTTTAATTCTGTTATCTTTGTTTTTGAGCTAATACCTATATAATATAAATCAAATTTCGGCTTTTTAAATTTTCTATTATTTAAAATTTTATTTCGAAAAATAGATAATCTCATCTTGATTTTCCCCACAAATTGGCATTTTTCAATTCAATCAAATGGTTTTCTATGTATTATGAGTATTAAGAAAGTATTAAGTAATTTTATCGTATTGATGTCTAGTTATGTCAGTTTTAACAAGCATATATTTAAATTGTTTAACTATTATGACAAATGCAATATTTTCATACAAGCTAAATATTAAAAATGTTATGGTCCTTTTTAGGCTTCTTAAGTTTGTTCAAAAATGACATTACAGAATTTTCTCTTATCTACATGGATTTTTTAAAATAATAAGTGAATCTTGTTAGTTTAAAAAATTGTCTGATCTTTCAAGTTTTGACTAAGTTTTTCTTCAATTGGCTTATTTTCGTTTGTTCCTATGTGACATTGAATTTGTAGTATTTTTTTAACGAACCTTTCAGATCTTGTGCAGCAGAATATTTTTGTTTTCTACCCTAAATACAAGGCACTAAACAGTATCAACATGATGGCCATTGTAAAAAAGTTGCTTCTGTAACCCCATTTGTTAAAAATAATCATAAACATAATTAAACTGGAAATACTTATCAAAATTGAATGAAGCTCGATATAACTGCTTTCACCTTTGAGTTATTTTAGGTCAACTTTTAATTAGGTATGTAATGCCTAATCACATAGAAAATGATTTCCTATTAATTAATGAAACGGAATTCAAGAAAAAAAGTGAATCTTTAAAATTTCCTTTTTTAACTTGCGCAAATATTTGTTTTTCATAACCCGCATTGTTAGTGTTGTATCCTTGTGAATATGTGGAAAAACCCTTAGTCGATTTGCTAACATACTTTTTGGAAAAAATTGTATTAAAAAATACACCGAATCATGTATTATGCTTTTGAAGGATATACTTCTGAATTAGAATTTCTTCCTTTTATAGAAATTATCGCGTTTATAAGAAGAAAGAAATCGTATTTTGCCTTTATTTCCCTCAAATTATGTTTCCAGTAGTTTTTAGTGATGAAAATTTGTTATTTTATATTAAGCCTTACTTAATTATGTGTGTTAAAAAAAACTGCTTTAGAGACTTGCCCCATACCTTGTTTTTCATATAGTATCCGAAATGTGTTTACCCTACAAAAATATTTGAGGGGATAGAAATATTTCAAGTTTAAAAATCTACAAAACCTAATTGGAAAATCGAGTTACTTTTCCTTCAATGCATACTTAAAAAATCTGACAGCGCATGAAGACGCAGTAGATCGGCATGCTTTTTTTGATTTAACATTAATTGTACTGCTTATTAGAAACTCTATATCAAAACTTTCGAAGAAATATATCTAATACTTCAAATGGAAGTGTATTTTTTTCTTTTCCCTAATTTCACAATCAGGAAAGCAGCTTTTTATGATAAACATTCCTATGCCTCTATTATTACATACATCGAAGCTAATGATTTCGAAAACAATACTTATAGTCATTGTTTTTTATATTATGTCAGTCTTTCATCAATTTATCCAAAAAACGTAATAGCACGAGTTTTATCGACAGTTAACCATTAATTTAATACATATTTGTTTTAACATTAATAAAGAAATTGTGAAATTAGCAAAAATAAACAAATAGACTTATATTTGAAGTAATATAGATGTACTTTTTCAAAGGTTCAATATAGAATTTATAATTAGCTTAAAAAACATAGCTCAAACACACAAAAGAGATCTCGATATCTTGATTTGTTTGCAATGATTTCTCATGTTGTCGTAAATGAAACTTAATATACAGCAAATGTTTTTTTTTAAATTCATGTTAAATGACAAATTTCGATTGAATATAAACCCTATTTTTTGATTTGGTATAATCAATTTTCCAAAGTGCACATGACTGAAAAACTATTTGAAATTTAAAATCGTCGATTTATATCGCCTTGCAACAGTGGGTGTAGCTAATAATTTCGTTGGAAACAAAAAAGTCCTTTAAGAGGAAATAGATTCTTTCTAAAACTTATTATCATTTTAAAATAAAATTTTGCAGAATTTTTTGATGCTTTAGAGATGTTTATACAAACAATTACTATATGTTTCTATAAAAACCGCTCGATATCTTAGGCACATCAAGCTGATCATGAATCCGTGGCTCCTATGACCCCTACTCGTCAGGATTAAGGTCAACTTCGTTGATTTGAGAGATATTATCTCTCTGAGCTCAGATTCTGAAAGAACGGGAAATTTTACGTTTCGCTTTATTTTTACCAACGGGTCCTAGTAACCTTTAGCGGTCACATGAAGGTCAAAAACAATCCTTAGAATTTCTGAACCGAATAGCTTGTCATGGATTGCTCATATCGAAGTAATGATCCTTACAAAATACTTTTCGGTTGGGCTTATCACGAATCCATAGCCCTTATGGCCCCTACACGTCAGGATTAAGGTCAGTTGAAGGTCAACTTTGTTGATTCGAGAGATATCATATTTTGGATCTCAGGTTCTGAAAGAGCGGGAAATTCTAGGTTCGGATATATATTTACCCTTGGGTTCCAGAGACCTCTAGAGTTGATATAAAGGTCAAAAAAATTCTTTAGAATATGAAGGTGAAATCGATTATTCTAAATTCCCTGAAAAGTATCTCGTTATGGCAATTCTGGCGCAATTCTCCCGCAATCCCGCGTGTAGTAAGTTCCGCACGACCGTCTTTATGCAGTCGAACTTATTCGATCCGCCTGTTTCATTACCCGCCAGCTAACTTCACTACAGCATGATTCGACCGCAACTCTACATTGGTGGGTAACTTAGCCTCTGTAGAGTTTACTGCTATCAGAACAAAAATGATGCCGCGCATACGCGTGTTGACAAATTTTTCGTTGTTGGTGGAAAATGTGTCATCAGTATTGGAGGAAAACCATTTATAGATAAATTGAAAGAAAGTTACAGAACTTTCTTCAGTCTAGATACTAGTGGCATGGACAATTTATGGATTCCGAAAACAATATGCGTACAATGTATAATGCATCTTTACTATAAAAAAACCAAGATTTTCCTCACCAATGATTTAATGAAATCCGACAGATCATAACACGGATTGCTATTTCTGTTTAACTAATACATCTGGGTAGAGCCGTAAAAGTATATCTTTTATATCTTATGGATCTATTTAGTCTGTGACTCTTCCTGTCTTCATCATCATTGACCATGATATGAGAAAAATTGATATGTCGACTAATGAAGATTCTTCTAATATAGATGCAGAAAATATTGAAATGCAAGTTGAAAATTCAAGAGAAGAAAATAATAATCAGAGTTTTATAGATAAAGCTGGTGACTGGCGTCTATTTATATATTCTTCTACAAGAAGTTTAAAAGCTGTTTTGCTCCATAATCGCTACATATATGCTTCTATACCAATTGGTCATTCTATCGTGTTAAAAGAAGAATATCATAATCTTCATTTATTTCTCCAGAAATTGAATTTTTTATTTGTGAATGGGACAGTCGACCCCGGAAGAAACATTATGTGATAAAAGACTGGCCACTCAGACCAAATTCAACACCAGGTATCATGAATATTATACAGAAAATTCTTATCCTTGTACATAAAGTCATCTTTCTATTTCTATATATTAAGCTAAGTTTGATTTAACAGTTTATTAAAGCAATGAAGAACTTACCAGAAGGAAGTGATGCCTTTATGTACATCTTTGAGAAGTTTCCAAAACTTTCTGAAGCTAAAAATAATGAAGGAGTCTTTGATGGCCCACAGATAAGGGATCTGTTGCAGGATATGCTGGATAAGGAATTTGAAAGAAAAATGTTAATCAAGGAACGAGTGGCATATTAAAGTTTCAGAGAAGTTCAAAAAAAATTTCTAGGGAATAATAAAGATGCTTATTACAAGAATATTGTGAATAGAATGTTAAGGAATTATAGAGAAATGGGATGTCTAATTAATTTAGAGATCTATTTTCTTCACTCCCATATTGATTACTTCCCGGAAAATTTGGGGGACTTTAGCAAGGAACAGGATGAGATATTTCATTAAGACTTCAAGGATTTCAAAAGAAGATACCAAGGTTATTGGGACATAAGTATAATAGCGGGCGATTGCTGGTCTCTCAAGAGAGATACTAATACTCCACATAAAAGAAAATCTATTCGTAGATCTTTCGCCCATTAACGAGTACATCATTCGTGTATTTATTTGGTTAATGACAGCGTATATATGACCTTCTTACCACCTCTAGAGGTCACTGGGACCCGTGGGCATAAATATATCAGAAAGTAAATTTCCCGCATTTTCAGAATCAGGGCTCGAAAAGATGATATTTCTCGAATCAATGGAGTTGATCTTCAAATGACCTTGATCCTGACATATAGTGATAATATGCGCCACGGACTCGTGATCATCGCACTCAAAAACGCATTGTCCACTTGGTTTAATTAGAGGACTTTTAGATTTTATTTTGTGGTTCTGTGTTATTTTACTATCTAAGTAACAGTATATTTAAACTCACAACATTTTGATTTGAATTTTATAACATATTTGCTTAAACAATTAAAAAATATTATTTATGAATAATTATAATTAAAAAAGGCTGCAAATACTCATATGAAAAATTGTTTCGATATCGTTGGTTGGTCTTCAATCATTTTACGGGTGCAAATATTAGGAGTCTTTGATGTTTCGTTCTTTAAACAATTCAAGAGTATTGTCAAGCAATAGGTAGCATAGTCCTTTTCGGCAATGGTTCACAAACATTTTGTAGGCATTTTCTCCAGTTTTCTCTACAAGGGAATCAATCTTAAGCCCAGTATGTCAAGGAAGAGAAAGATACCGTTTCTCCTGATGTGCAAGATTGACATTATTTAGAGCAATTCGATGATCGCCCATGAGAGCCTGATTACATAGTCTATATTTTGTTTTTATTTGTGTAGATTACTTGCTGTTTTTGTGAAAAAGGCAATGGAAAGTGATATATGAATTTGGCATCTGCTGATCCACAAAAAACTCCGAAAATCTGATACAAGTGATTTAAGTATTAATTGGGGATCTACAGTTAATAAATATTGTAAAAAATTATTATCATGATACTTACCAATTTCATTGAAGAATGGCATAAAGATTAGGATGAAAGTGCCGAAAAAGGACTCCATTTTCTTTATATGTAAAAAACACTTTCACTTTTAAAATCTAGTAAAAAGCGACGAATGATTTTTCAGAAATCCACTCGCTACAATATACGAGGGTGGATTGATAAGTTTCCGGCCTGACCAAGAAAAACAACGTTTTTAAGAATTTTTTTTTTTATTTCTCAACATAATCTCCTCCAAGGCT
>NC_046660.1:34610406-34628711 GCF_010883055.1 Belonocnema kinseyi | reverse complement strand
CTATCTAAGGATGGTACTATAGAACGCCACCTCAAGGTAGGCCTAGTGGCGCCATCTCTTGGTCAGGCCGGAAACTTATCAATCCACCCTCGTATAATAGCCGCTCTCTGTATGAATAATCGAATAATACCTTACTACTACTTTTCAATCTCTTTCCTGCTTTCTTTATTGATAATATGTACCTTGCAGTTCGCATAACTTCTGTTTCTGTAAACCATTTTTACATAGTTTTTTTTCTATAAGATTATGTGGATAAGAAAGTGGGATTCAAATGTTTGATGTATGAAAATAAGTGTTAAGTACTCCCATACGTTCATGACACTGGCTCCCAAGCCCTGCCCGTAGCACAACGTGGTTCACCTGCATTGTATTGCTTTTACGAAAAATAATAATGATATATGCTCGTATAAATAAGCATTCATCACATAAAATTTTTTGATAAATAACAAATAAATCAATCCGAAGCTTGCTTAAAAAATGAACGTATATGTAAATTCGGAAGTCGCTTGTTCTACATTTCTTTCTCGTGAGATCATTATAGGAAACAAATAAAGACCGCGGTCATCAGAGAGATTAGTTTCAAATTTCATCCGCTAGATAGCAAAGAACTAAAAATTCTCAAAAGTGAAAACAAAAATCTACGGTATAAAATAAGCTTTAATCATCTTTATATATTATTAAGAAATTGGATTTCAAAACGATGCCACTTTGCAGGTTAGTTATATGATAGTTATTTAATTGTTTCAAATTTCATCCGCCAGATAGCAAAGAACTCAAAATTCTCAAAAGTGAAAACAAAAATCTATGGTATAGAATAAGCTTTAATCATCCTTATATAATATTATGAAATTGGATTTCATAACGATGTCACTTTGCAGGTTAGTTATATGATTTTTTTATTTATATTTTTGAAAGTTGAGTAATAACCATGGCGCAAAAGTATTGCCATACATTCTGCTTTTATTGTAGCTTAGATTTTTCAAACTTATGAAATTAAAAAATTAATTTTAAGGTAAAATAGCATTGAAAGAAATACTTTTCGAACTTCAGCTACCATACCCACTCTTTGCTTTTTTCAACCCAGTATTTTACTGACTATGGCTTCTAAAAAAGTTGATGGCAATCAGAGAAAATGCGCTAACATTTAGATGACACCGATAAGCCTAGTTATGATTTTCTTGTGGATGAAAACTTTGATGATGTTGAAACTGATAAAATAAGCTTGTCAAGTGATCATCAGGAACCAGACTTCTCTTTCGGAAAAATCCAGATGAATATAATGCTGTGCAATGACAAATATCATAAGGCTGCAGTTGAAGTTCTAGGTCAAATCAAAGAGAAGTTTAAATCATCAACAATAAGAGCTCAGAAAATTCCACTTCCGACACTTGCTCCAAAGTCTTAATAGTTTATACTTCTCAAAAGAGAAAAAACGAAAAGTAAAAAACGAATTGAAAACAATTGTCTTTAATGGGGTATCCCTAAATATGTAGATCGCGAAAAATAGAAGAAAACTTTGGGAATTTGTTGTAACAAAACTACACAATGTTTTGGTCTTAAATTAGGGCTGATATTTAGTGACGTTTTATTACAATAGAAAAAGAATTTTTTAATGCAAAATATTAATAAAAATATCCGCCATGACGTGCGAAAGTTGACAACTTTTTTATCCCCTCTGGTTTTATGAGCAACGCCATTGGTCCTGTGCCTCTTTGAAACATTTCAATCGATTTGTTTGTAACTATAAGATGTATACCTCGTTCATATACATAATTTCAAAGCGTGGAAAAATTATTTCACAAAATCATAGAAAAAAATTTTTTCCCGAAATTTTTTGTAATTGTTTATACAAATAAGTGGTTAAATAATAATGTTGCACAAAAACCAAGAGGTATATCGACTACACAATTAAATTATCTTAAAAATGGTGTTTTTTCAAAAATTTGAAAATTCGCTGAGTTCTCGTGGCCATAAACTCGGAAAATCGGAAAAATCGGATTTTAATATAAACGCATTTAAAGTCCGAGCGCGCACCTGCTATCTGCTCCACACGCTGAAGGACGTTAGCGAAAATAGCCATAGCAGCTAAACCGCTGCGAGTTTCGGTCTAAAATTTTAACAGAGTACTCTTAAAAAGTTATACTTTCGATTTGTACAAAATAATCGATTTTTTAATCAATCTATACAGGGATACCAGCTTAAACAAAACGAAAGGCGGAAAGAAAAGCAGATAGAAGACCATACATTAGCCTAAAGAAATCTCCGAGCTTCAATTTCACTTAATTAATAAAACCACTTTTTGGATCCGACCTCTTATTCATTAACTTAATAATAATAAGCCTAATAATGGTAGTTTTAACCCTTTAGAATGTAGAGAGCCATCAAATATACTAGCATATATTATTACTTTTCGAGTATCGAAGTACTCAACACTTCTTTTAACAAATCAAACATTTGCATCCCACTTTCTGACCTACAAAGTCTTATAGGAAAAAACGTAAGCTTTCTTTTAAGACCAAAAAAGCCAAAAATTCGAAAAGCCAATTTAAAAAAAAGTCGCATTTATTTTGGACCTTTATTTCTGAAGGTGAAATATATTTTTTTTTTAATGCATAAGACGAATCGAAAGGACGTGAAAAACTCTATCGAAACTGTACCAGATAAAATTGTTGTCATCGTTATTAGAAATGTTAAAAATCGCCGAAATGGACGATAATCACGAAAACCCATAAACTTTCAACCCCTCCTGCTCGGAAAATAATTATATGAATGATAACACCCCCCCCCCCCCATAAACTAATTATCCAATAGCACAAAACTTTGCCTAAGTTTATCTTAGATCGAACAACTTTGACTTTTTGAGTGGATCACTTGAGAAATAACGCTCCATATATGACTTTCCTGTCACTTTTTTATGGAATTAACCTGCCTTGAGTAATTTTATAGTATTGAAGTCGAGTTGTATGTGAAAACATGCTTTTAAATAATGTGTGATATATGGTTCACTCACTGATAACGTTAGAAAACTATTTCCATTGTTTCAACTTTATTTGAAATACAATATTTTAATAAAATCTTTTTAAGTGCCTATCCTCCTACATTAGATTTTTGAATCTTTAATAAATTATATTAATATATAAAAGTCTTTCTCTTCTATACATATTTGTTTATATAGTAATGCAATCTTGTTAGTTTGATAAATTTGCCGAAGGGCAGATTACATTTTCAACTTTTTTTAAGAACCTTTCAGAACTGGTACAGTAAAGTATTTTTGTTTATGATTCTCGAGACAACTCACTGATAAGTTTCAACATGAATCTCATTGCAAAAATATCGCTGTTGCAACCCCATTTGTTAAAAATAATTATAAACATAATGACACTGGAAAAAATCATCAAAACGAAATGTAGCTCGGTAATACCTTCAATTATGTATGTCATGCATAATCCTACATGAAATACTTATTACGATATCTAACAATTAATCAAACTTAATTTAAGTTAAAGAAAGGTCATTCAGACAAAACTTCTTACATGTTTAAAATGAATATAATGTGTACCACTGAGTATCAGATTATTCTCTTATTTATTTTAAAAACTTCGCAAAAATAAAAAAGACATCTCAATACACTAATGATAAAAAATCATTCTTTATAAATGTATTGAAAAAATTAATTTTTGTTCCATGCATTGGGCTACTAAAAAACTAAAAAGTGAGACTTTTTAAAAAAGTTTAATAGATTTTTGTTAAAGTTTCTGGTAGGTGACAAATAGACTTGCTAAAAAGCTAAATTTGTATAGATAAAAGATTTGAAAAATATTTTTTCTCAAATAAAATAAAATATTCCTCACAATATTCAATTATCGTAACGAATTATCAAAATTAAAATGAAGTTCCTCCTTTTTATTTCTCCTATTTTTCTACGTCATTTTAATTTGAAAACTGAAACTGAGCGCATCTCTTGATGAAGCCCAGTATGTTCATCACAGATCGTGTTGTAATTTTTTCAGGTTCCATAAAATGGACTCCAAGGTTTGGCTGCCTGATCCTGCCTAATGCCGTGCACCAGGATTTCACTGGCTCTGTCCATTCTGCAACATTGCCCTGAATGGATTTTGCCTGTCGGCAACCCTGGATTTGTTCCCAATATTCTCGGTGTTTATGCGAATTCTGTTTTTGTTGGGATCAGTCTTATGTGTTGACTTGCTGCTCCGTATTTCAGCTGCTGGTCCGATTTTGTGTTGCCCTTGATCCCTGTATGACCAGAAACTCATATAAGAGCCACTTTCTTCTGCAAGTTGGTTTAATGTCAGTTTGCATTCCTAAACTAGTTCTGATGTTATGTCTGGGTTCCCTACTGCAGTTAGTGTCGCGCTTAACTGTCCCAAGAGATCGTAATCTGCCTATCAGCAGCGTTTTCTTCTAATAATGTTTTAGAACAGCGAAGGACGGCTTCATCTTGCCTCATATATAGAATAGGCAGTGTGGTGATGTCACTCAGAAGCCTAGTGTTCCTAGTCCCTCGAGTGCATATATTTACTGCTGCCAAGCAGCCCATCGCGTGTGCTGCTCTATATTTATCGCAACGTGTAGAGGTTCTTCACAGAGAATGAAGTCTATAGCCGCTGTGTGGGCATTTGTAATCGTCTGAGCCTGTCCTGCATCGTTTTAAATTTCAAGGGCGGTAGAGGTTTAAGGACAGCAGAATAGAGGCATGTAAACATTTGAGGTCCTAGACTCCACGTCAACCCGAAGGCTCTCCTGCACATCCAAAAAGTCATGACGAAGTTCCTGAATTGAGTTCCTTACTCGGGCTACGAAGAGTCACTGCTATGTGGGCGAGGTGAGCACTCCGTAGATTTATTCCCTTAACTGAACCTTCCCCCCATCTGTTTTCAAGTCACCTTTGAGGTAACATACTTCTTATCCAGCTTACTAGCAGGTTTGGCACACCACACCTCAAAACCTCTAGACATATGACTCCTTGAGGGGTATTGCTAAAGACACCCTCTATATTTAAGAATGTACCCACCGCATACCCCTTTTGTTCCAACTACTGCTTGAATTTTGCTATTACAGCGTACCCCTGAAATTTCCTTTTTTAAATGGTATACCATTTTTTTTCTATACACTGCATTGTGAGGATTTTTTGCACGTTAGTGAGCCTTTGTTGATTTGTGAACATAGATACACTTTAAACCCGAAATCATTAGAAAGAGCGTCAAATATTAGGTAGGAAGAGGAAATCTTTTGACACAGGTCTCAGTACAATCTGAGCACGCAGCCTGGAACGATTAAGAAATGCCGTCGTGGTCAAGGGAAGAATATCGTGCGATAATTCGATTCAACTTTTCTCGCGGTTTAAGTGTAGACCGAAGTTTTGAGGAAATGTCTCTGGTATTGGGATAGGATTGTCCGCATCGCACAACAATTTTCCGATGGTACAAACAGTTTGAAAGGGAAATTTCGGTCTCGCGGACGACTCGTGCTCAGGTCGATCGCCGGAAGTGGTGACATCGGAAAACATTGCGTCTGTGAATAATCTACTGAATGATAATAGAAGAATAACTTACCAGCAGGTAGAGGAAGTGTTACACATTAGTGCACCAGCAGTCCATCGAATTCTGTATGAACATTTAAATGTAAGGAAGGTTTGTACTCTATGCTTTTTAGCAAAAAATTGCTAAAAGATTTGAATCGAGATCTTCTCGGGATGTGAATAGTATTATAACAGGCGACATAACCTGGCTGTATTATTACGACGTTAGAACAAAATGAAAAACAAGATCTGGCTGTTTGAGGATGAGGATGCTCCAGTGGAGGTGCGGAAATCTCGATCTGTAAACAAAAGAGTGATTGCAACATTTTTTGGGAAACGCGGTAACGTGGATAGGGTCGTACTGGAAAACCAGTGTACAGTCACCTCTTCCTGGTACACTCAGGTATGTTCACCCCAAGTCACAAACCAACTCAAAAATATCAGACCGAAATCTTGACTCAGCACCTGGCTATTCCACCACGACAATGCACCGGCTCACAGAACGAAGCTCACAGTAGCTTTTTTGGTCAAATCTGGACTGACTATTCTAGATTACCCTCCTTATAGTACAGATCTTGCTTCCTGTGACTTTGGTTTGTTTCCGGAATTAATAAAGCAACTAAAAGGGCGTCGATTTACTAACGAAACTGACCTTTTGACGGCGTGGGATCAAGGGTGAGCAGATCTTTCAGAGTAAAAGTGGCAGGGTTGGTTCGATGACTTGTTTCGACGTATGGAAAAATGTATTCACTGCGGTGGAAAGTACTTCGAAAAAGTGTAAAAGTTTCGTCTGTATTGCGAAACTTTCGCAGCGCCCAATGTATTATACATTTGGAAAGTTTATTTATTAATTAAAAATACTTGCTGTTACAGGCAAAGAGATATTTGATAATTAAAAATTTTCATATAATATTATTTATGAAATTAATAAAAAAGCTCACTGTCTCAGCATTTATAATTAAAAGAGATAATTGTTCTCCTGATTTACCCCAAATTATGTTTTTAGTAAGTCTTAGTAATAAAAATTTAACATTTTATATTAGTTACTTAATTATTTGATTAGCAAACAAACTGCTTCAATGACTTGAAAGTGGAAATAATTTATTTCTGATGACGTATTATTTTCGTCGTAACTAATTTTATAGTAACGATATTAACCCTTTGCCCTTGAGAAAGTTGACACTTCATTTAAACCGGGGGCCGCAGCGGCAGCACTCAATTGCAAAGGGTTAAATTCTAAGTAAACGCATAAGTGCGCAGAATATGAGATTTGTATTTCACTTACAGATAACGATAAATGGTATATATTTATCTTAGTTAAACATTATTTCGTATATAATATTTTCATAAAATATTTTACAATTTCTTTTGCTTTTGATTTTTCAAAAAATGATGGTAATATATGAAAACCTCGCTTATTTGTATATAATTTCTATTATATAAACATTAATATATTTTAAAACATAAAGGTTCCTGTAATTCTAATCGATTTCTTTAGAGGCGGTAAAAGCATATTTACAGTTTGCTTTCATGTGACAATCACATGTAGCTATGACATATATAATGACATGCTGTAATAAAATTTCAATTTTGCAAATTTTCGCACTAACATAGTTCGTTTACAACTCCTTATTACACGTTCAAAATCTGATGTATGTACAATTTAATACATAACATTTATGTTTGTTACTTGGAATCGGTCGGAGTTTCATGATCAAATTTTCGAACAAAAGAATAAATGTCCAATTAAAAAATTAAAAGAAAAGACTTGCAGAGGAAAAACCACAGCACCGTTTTGCTGTATTTCAACTTTGGCTATCAATTGATCAGAGGCTAACTAAACTCGACCGCGATTGTTTTGAGTTTGTTCGATTTTAGTGCTTTTCAGTACTTTTATGCTCATACAATTTGGAAAGAAAATAAACATGTTTAAAATGTTCTTTTTATTAACTTGTTCAAACATTTTTCTATAGCCCACACTCCACGGATCCGATGAACGTGCGTGTGTGTGGTAGAAAAAATCTTTGTTGATTTTTTACTATAGCTCTTAAAAGTAAAGCGTCTTAACAGAAACACTAAATTAAGTCTTAGTTACTATTAGTATTATTTAAACAGATGCAGAGCATGAGCATTTATGAAGAGAATGAAATCATTTTTTGTTTTCATTTATGTTATATATTTCCAGTAATTTTTAGTAATGGGGATTTGTAATTTTATAGTAAGATTTAATTAATAGGTACGTTATAATAACAAACTTTAAGGTTACTTTTTTCGTTAAAAAGTAATGAAAATGTTTTATAGTTTCATTTACATTATTTA
Source organism: Belonocnema kinseyi (assembly GCF_010883055.1). NCBI lineage: Eukaryota > Metazoa > Arthropoda > Insecta > Hymenoptera > Cynipidae > Belonocnema > Belonocnema kinseyi. The sequence continues at coordinate 34,620,853 of NC_046660.1, read as the reverse complement.
AGACTAAGCAAAATGTTAAATTTTAACAATTTTCTGAAGTTGAAAAACTCTTGTAAACTAGGGAAAAAGTGCATTGAATAAAATTATAATCAAATTAATTGAATTCAGCTAAAAGTAAAATTTGAAATTATTAATTAGAATTTTCTTTCCAAATTTTAATAGTTTTTATATTTTGTAACATTTAGGGCAAATAAACAATCACAATTTTTATTTTATTTAAACTTTAAAAAAATGTAGTGTCTGGAAAATTAACAAACAAATTTTTAATCTTTTTAAAGATTTTTAAAGGTTTTAAGGGAATAAAAAATTTGAAAATTCATCTCTTTTGGTCTAAGTTTAATCTTCCTTGTTACGTATGCAACTGTTTGGTCGAAAGTATTTTATTTTATTCTAGGACTCGTCTGTTTTTTTAAATATTCGTCTTTCTGGTTTAACAATTTCACAATTTAATTCAAATACTTTTGATTAGAAATTAAAATATTTTTCAGTAGAATTATCAAAAATTACATTATTCGCTATAAATTTATCTTTCTTGGATAAAAAGTTATGTACGCGGTTAAAACATGAAGTACTGTGTTGAAAATTCGCTTTCGTGATTAAATAGTCATAATTAAATAGTGAAATATTGATTTATTCAAAGAATGAGTACATGATAAATTAACGCAAGCGACGAATCTTGTAATTTTATCTGCGCTGAAATTTCCATTCCACGGGTAAACATTTCTTACCATTAATCAGCAATTACGTAATATTTTCTCGTGTTCTTGGTCTTGGAGTTTGAAGTACCTCCGACTTTAAAGCTACATATTTTTTAAATCCTTCAATAACATAATTATGATATAAGCTTATTCAACTCTGTAAGGTTCTTTTTCTCGGCAAAATTACTTATTATTATTTTTATTATGTTAGGAATTATATTTCGATAAGAAAAAGACCCTTATAAGCTAAAAAAGACCAAAGGGAATGTTTTATTTATAAGAATTGATAAATATAATACTAATTATTACATGTTATCAAATTTCAATTTTTGTTGGTAATAATATTATTGTTAAAATGTAAAGAAAGTCACTTTGCATACAAGCAATATGATGTATGGTAAAAAATTTGGATTTTTATAATAATTGTTGATATAAAACATAAGTTATTATTTATAAAACAAAAATGAATGATTCACAAAAAAACTTCCTTTGAAATCTAATATGAACATTGTACTCATTTATTTACTAAATATTATTTATCAGGTGAGTCAATACCTGCACTGGTGATGCTCCGAAAAATATAAGAGCGTCCCAGAAGATTATTATTTTTAACCAGAAATATGTTTTAGAGGAAATGTAAAAAGAAATTGGCGAGCCCTGTATAACTGTACTAATAGTATTACCAGTCCCACACGTGAAAATCCTGGATATTATTGGATGTCATTTTTCTCTTTTATTTATAAACTAAAATAGATTATTTGTTTTTTTGAAAGTAAACTCTTGTTTTCGCGCCTTTACATGCATTCGGGGTGTCAAACACCTTCCTGTCTAACAATACATAATATTTCGCCACTGTATCAACTGTTACATTTTTCGATGAGAATTAATCTTTTTTCAGTTAAAACTTGAACTACTTAATGAAAACTTGAACTACCTTTACAAAAATTGAATCTTTTTGGTTGAAGAATTATCCTTTTATTTCAAATTTCATCTCTTTGGTAAAAAATGTAACTTTTTGTTGAAAATTCGTCTTTTTCGAGAGAAAATTGGTCTAATTGGTAGATAATTAATCTTTTTTACGTATTTGACTGTTTATGATTTCAATAAAATAATTATAATTATAATTAATCACACAATTAGGTAAGTAAAAAGGTAGATTTTAGAGATAGCTGAACTCAAATTTTTAATAGATTTACTATGAAAAAGAATATGCATTACTAGGAATGTAACACAACGATCCCAACTCGTGTGAGTGCAGCCCTCGCTTCGCTCATGCAGCCAACATTAAACTCGTTGCAATCGCTGTGTGTCATCTCTTGTGAAAATTAAATCTTATAAATTTTGTTTCAGATTTAATTAATTTCTTGAAAAATTAATTTTTTTGGTTGAGGATTCAAATAGTTTACTGAAAATTCGTGTTTCTGGATTAGTTCAACTGTTTTCTATTTAAAATGCGAATTTTTTGGGTCGACATTTTAATTATGTAATACATTTTTCTTTGAAGACCCACATTTTTTGATAGAAAATGAATTTTTCTATTGAAATTTTGATTTGAGACACCTTAAATCTTACAAAATCCTTTTGATTGTCTCACGAATTTTAGGAAAATAAAATTGATATAACCTGGAAAACGAATAAGCTAAAATAATATATGTTTATTTGCAATTTTTAGTTTACAATAAAAATAATTTCCCTATTTCATTCGAAAATCTACACGAATTAAATCAATTAAATTGAATGAAAATTTAAATAATATTGTGTAAGATAATATAGTGGTATATGGTAAAAAATGGTTTCAATATCGCTCGAGATAAAATGGCACGTGTACATCTGGTGTACTGTTAGACTTTTAAGGATAACAAATAAAGCTTTCCTGCTCCATAACAATTAATATATGTTTGACTAAAAACTTTATTTTGCTAACCTCATTTAATCATAAATAATGTGATAATGGCTAGTATATATATACAGCAACACGTATGCGAAAAATTATCAGTTACAACTCAAGCACTTCTTTCAAAATCATTATAGTCAGTACACGGTCTCAAGAAAAATGAAAATCTTTATTTGCACCCTGGTTATACTTTTTATGGCTTCTCTTGATTCTGTTCGTAAGTAGAATATAGTGCCAAACTAATTATGCATTGAAATATTATAAATCCAGATATTGGTGATTTTCAAATTTTGTATTTTGCGAATTAAAATTTTTGGAACATATGTTAGCATGCGAGTCAGTCTATCGGTACACATGAAGACTGAATGTGAAATTCCTGATTTAAATTTTGCAACAACTATTCCAATGAAGATCTGCAAATAAATTATTAAAGCTTAAATTTAGATTTTTTCCAAAATATGTTTCAACCGAAATTTTTGGGTAATAAAAAAAGGCATTTCTATCGTAAGCGCGACGACCGAATTTTTTTGAAAATCGTCTCACTGATTTTCACACAATATATTTTGTTTATTAAAGTCAGGAGAGCAAAACGGATCAGCCTAAAGTTTTTTGAAATTGAGATTTTTAGGCAGACCATTTTAAAGAATTCAACTAGACATGCGAACCACAATTTTTTTTATGATTTGTTTTTTCGATTATGAAAAAAACCCAAATAAAATTTTCTAATTACACTGGGATCAATATTAAGTGTTTGAGTTAGAATAATGGCCGATGGATTCGAGCCCGAAAGATAAATATTTCTATCACGTCAGTTTTTTGAGAAAATTCAGGACTAACAATTTTTTGGCCATTTTTTAAAAAAACTTCACTAGGTGAACTTTATGCTTGAGAGAATTAGCCTGAACTACAGGATTTGTCTTTTAAATTAAAGCGATTATGTTGTGAAAAAATTTCCCTCGACCTATCTTGAGCGGTAAAAGGTTTTTGCTGCGCGCGCGCGCGCTTGCTGAGTACTCCCCGCCACCTGAACGAACGAGCGCACATAAAATAACATCTTATCGCTTAAGATAGATAACAAAAACATTATTTTTTCAAATACACATTTTACAGAATAAAGTTGGGATTTTAACTTTTTAAAATTATTACAAGCCAAATATTTCTTTTCCGGGGTAGGCGTGGCTTATTCGGTGGGGAAAGAAGTAATTTGAGGAAGAAATATAAAATGTTTAGATTAATCCAGAATTCTCGGGTTATTTATTTAAACAACGCGTTCGTTCCGCAACACTGCTCCGACTCCAAGTGAAGATCCTCACAAAGTCGTTATGTAAGGTTGCCCACAGTTTTTCATGCAGGCTCTCGTGTTTTGGGGCTTCTTATGTCTATTCTTACTAGGGTCTCAAGCATGCATTCTAACCATTCTGTCCGCGGTCTTACTCTGGGCACACTGCCATTTACTTTACCTTGATACACTTGTTTCGTTAATCGTTCATTTGGCAATCTCTCAGCATGGCCGAACCATCTTCATCGATTACTTTCCCATGTGTCTATTAGCGTCTCTTCTGCACCACATTCTTTGACAATCGTTTCGTTACTCACTTTGTCCATCAGAGTTATCCTGCATATTATGCGCATGAATCTCATGTCAATTGCGTTAATTTCACTCTTAACATTTTCTTGATAAGTCTATGTCTCGCTACCGTTTAGTATAGTCGATACAACTATAGAATTATGTATCGCCATTGTAGCTTTATTTGATATATATTTTTACTTCTGATAAGGGGCCCTGCTGTACCAATAACCTTCTTACCTTCGTTTATGCGTCTATCTAATTCCTTAACTTCTTCCCGTCCACAGTAAATAAGCTACCAAGGTATACAAACTTATCAACTTGTTAAATTCTCTTACCATTTAATAAAAAATTGCCCAGTGCTTTCTTACTCTTTCGTTGGAACACCATCCTTTTTTTTTATTTGCGTTAATTTTGAGGCCCATGCTCTTCATGATGCATTCAGGTTATTCAACATTCTTTGTAAGACTTCGATTGACTCTGGCATAAAAATCTTATCATCTGGGAACGCTTACCCACGTACCCTTACTGATTTGAGATCCACACCTTCTTCGTCGAAAAGAGCCATTTTTAAACACTTGTCCAGGAATAATATAAGTAACCATGAAGACATAACGCATCCTTGTCTGACTTCTTTATAATATCGAAACATTTACTTAATTTCCCGTTTACCCGTATATATTGTTTTCATAGCTCGTAGGAGCCATCCATTGATTCCATACTCTTTCAGGACTTCCCATAGTTTACTTCTATCTGCCTTGTCAAAAGCTTTTTTCAGGTCAACAATTGCACTTCCCAAGTCTTTTCTTCTGTTATTTTCATTACCCTACGAATAAGTATTTTTGAGTATATTTTTCTTACGGTACTTGATAAGATAATTCCTTTGTAATTATTGCAGTCGCAATATTTTCTGAAAGCGTCTAGTATCCCGTCTGCATCATATAGCATATCCCCACTACTATTTCTCATGTTGAAAAATTCTGTATTTTGAACATATTCCCCTTCATTTTTTTACAAAGCAGTTGCTTCCTTCAAAGTCGTTTTGTATTTTCTTCTCTTCTTTCGCTCTAATATTATCTTCACTTTCCTTAATTAACCGTTTGAGTGTTCTCTTTTTGTGTCTGTAATCATTTATATGTCTATTTCTTTCCTCATCGCTAAGATATCCGCAATGATATCCCGGCACTTTGTCCATGCGACCTCTATATCTTTGTTTTGTATAAGCTCTTCCCATGTTGCCCTATCTATGCTTTCGATTATCTTATTTTGGAAATCTATTCGCACATCCGGTTTCTGTAGATTCTCAATTTTTATTGGCGTTTGTTTTGCTTTGTGTTTTCTATTTTTTCTCCAGCCTCGACCTAAGTTAATCTTGGAGATCAGAAGGCAATAATCAATTTTACATTCAGAATCCCTCATGATCCTTGTAGCTTTGACTAATTCACTTAGTCTTTCATCCGCAATAACAAAGTCAACTATACTGTGGCTATTTCCTTCAGACCAGGTGTACATGTGGATCATTTTATGCCTAAACCAAGTTTTTGTAATAAACATACCCTTTTCTAAGCTGAGACCAACTAATTTAGCTCCGTTATATTTCGTTTTTGGATCCCTAAAATTACCTAGTTCTCTTTATGTATCCTGATTTTGGATGCCCAGCTATCCGTTTATGTCTCCTAACAGAACTATTCTTGCCCCGGAAATATTTATTGTGTCATTCAAAGTATTCCAGAAGGCGTCTATCACTTCTCTGGGATCACTATCAACTGGCGCGTAGCATGCTATGATAAATAATCTTCTGATTCCTACTTTCATTCTAGCCCATAGTAGTCTGGCAAACCCATCTGTTAATACCCGGCCGTCCTTTTTGCATAACGAAACATGATTTTAGAAATGACAAATATTCAAACTTTAGAATTTTCTATTTGGGTTTTTCCCCAAACTCGAGGTATATGACCCGCCTCTTTTAGAGTTATTACGTAACTGATACAAATGACACAGCGATCTAAATATGTTAAGAATCGGTTTACAATTGAGCCTTTCGCGATTAAAACGGGACACGGACGAAATGTCTTGGTTTCAGTTGGCCTCTTGGTTATTTTCGTTCTTGATTTTTTCAATTTGGATTGTCAATTTTTTTAAGCATATCTTAATTTAAAGAAATTAAAAATCCGACTTGAAAAATTCAAGAGCGAGAATAACCAAGAGGCTAACTGAAACCAAGGCATTTCGAGCGTGTCCCTTTTTGATCGCAGAAGGCTTAACTATGTCACATTCCTGAACCTTAATAATGCCACGAAGGATAATTTAAGAAAATTATCTACTTTAAAGTCCTTTTAAATCCATTGAAATTTTGTAAACACACCGTCTAAGGAGTTTACTTTGATAAAATTTTCCGAATTTTTGAATACACGGCTAAACTTTTCATCAATAAAACAGTTCAATTTGTGAATTTTCAACTACATGCACATATAAATGATTTAATTTATAAAATAAGTAAATAAACTGATATATATATATATATATATTTATTCCTTGATTTTTGTTTATTTTAGGCCTAAATCTTTAAATTTATAATAAAAAAAGAGTCGCCCCCCCCCCGGTTCAAAATTTCAGCGTTATTTGTAGTTTTTGGGCTTAAAATTTCGTTTTCATCGTAAAATTATGATAAATTGATATGTATTACTTATCTTTAAGTACGTTTCCGGATTTCCTAGTATCTGCATATCGAAACACAACTTTAAGAAAGGACAAATATTCAGATTTTAGAATTTTTTATTTGGCTTTTTCCTATAAATTCGAGATACAAAAAGTTCAATGAAGGTCAGGTACGCGCCATGCGTTCTTTTACTCAATGTGCAAAAACGCTAATTTTTTTCAAAATATACCTTTCCATTTTTGCAAAAGTTGTTGATTTTCTTTATTAAAAATTTCATTCTTGCATTAAGCAACTTATAGTCTAAAAACAGAATCCTGGGTTTTTTATTCAGTTGCGAAATCAATTCTTAATTACTTATCAGTGTGGTAAAAAAGTGTAACTCAGCTTCAAAATAAAACGCATCTCCTTCACTTATTCGGAACTGACCGACTTTTTTTTAACTGAAATATTTTCGTCTTTATTCAAAAAATAATATTCTAGAAATAAATAATAGTATATTGTGCGCCGAGAGTGAAAACAACCGTTTTTACTCGAGGTGCTTAACTTCATACAAGGCGAAATCGATCGTTTTTGCTCGAGGTTCACATACTACTTTGTCCCACAGCAGGGCGAAAGCGAGTTTTCGCGTTTTCATATATACAAAGCGGAAATCGTAACTTTAAAATGACTAATTAGAGGATCAGTATGAACTGGAAAAATTTGGCAACTTAAATTTTATGAGGACAAAAGGGGGATGCCCTCTTTACAGGCGTGGACTCGCTTCGTTTCGTTCCTCCCTAATGGAGGGAAAACGGGCGTTTTCGATTCGCTTTCGGACAAATAATTCTCTACTCATAAAAATTTGGGTAAAAAGGCGGATGTAGGGACTGTTAATACAAATAGTACAAATTTGGCACTAGCTTATAGTTTAGTGAAAATACACAAAGAAGGCTTCCCCTTCCGTCCCGTAATATCGACAGTAAACACACCCACTAGGAAACTTGAGGAGTTTATACTGTGTATTCTAAAAAAATCAGTAGATGCACTGAGATTTTCTATTAAAAATAGCTTGGAATTTATTGGTAAGATTCGAGATTTTCAAGTTGTTCCATCAGACAGTATATTTGTTTCTTTTGAAGTGGTGGCCATGTTCCCAAACATACCAATGACTAAAGTTTTGATATCAATTGCGAAAAGATGGGACTTAACTAAGGTACACACTAAAATCAAACTAGATGAGTTTCTGACAGTTGTAGATTTCATTTTTAACAAAGTATACTTTCGTTTCAATAGGCAACATTACAAACAAATATTCGGTACACTCATTGGTAGTGTGGTCTCACTGATCTTTGCCGATATGGTCATGGAGGACATAGAGTTGGAGGTTTTTGAAGAGTTTAAGCGTGATTAAGATTATGATGTACCATTCTGTGTTCGTTACGTTGATGACTCGTTTATTTTTCTTCATCGTGATAAAGTTCAACAACTTTTGGACTGTTTCAATTCAGAACATGAGAGACTTAAATTCACTTGTGAGTCAGAACTCAACAGGGTGATTAACTTTCTTGATGTTACGGTAATAAGAAACAATGAGGGAAATATTACAACAAATTGGTTTAGAAAAATAACTTTTTCGGGGAGAACTCTCACTTACAATTCACTGCATCCTAGAGGGGTGAAAGTGGGTATTGTTAAGAATTTGGTAGATGGTGCAATCAGACTCTCACACGAATTCTATCATAATGAAAATTTAGCTGAGGTCAAAAATATCCTTTTTATGAATCACTATCCGGAATGATTTGTTGAAAAACATCTCAATTCAAGATTGAGAAAATTGAGCATGAGAGATGCGAGCGGTAAATTACCGAAAAAAGATAATGCTACATAATATAGTCGACATAATGCGGTTGTTTTGTCGTGCTGCGGTAGGATCTCACAATTGTTGAAGCGGGCGCTGGGAGGAGCGAATTTATACACAATTTTTGCAGTTCCGCGTAGGAGCAATGATATTGTTGGGCTGGGTGGAGATCGGCTTAATCGATTGGATCACAAAGAGGTAATCTGTGTGATTTCACGCGCGGAGTGCAATGGGGTGTATGTGGGTCACAATGTAATGTTGGACAACTTTTTTCGATTCTTGTAGAATTTTACAGTCACGTGGGGGGAGGGATTTGAGAGATTTGTTAGTGATAATAATAAGGGTGGTAATCCTGGTCCGTTGTGTGTCGGGGTGCGGTGGCGGTTTCTTGTGGCCTTGCCCGGGGGCGCAGCGTCTCTCATTGAAATTTTTGCATATTGGGTAAATGGGTGCAAATTACTTTATTTTCAGGCACTTTCGTGAGAAACAGAGCTTCTACATTTAGGGGGGAGATTTTTAAGAGAAATTGGTTGTCTTTATATCTGGTTCGGTGATTGCTTCTTTGCTTTCATCTTGTGTCTTGATTCGTTGTTCCTCCTTGAAAATTCTTCTTCTCTCTTTGTTTGCTGCTCCCCCTGCATCTGCACAAATTTTTCTAGCTGGATGTAGTGGGGTGAGGAGTGATGGTTTTGTTTATTTGTCTTATATCTCCAGTCTTCTGATTGCTCCACCCTCGTAGCCTGAATATTAGCCAATTTTTTTGGTTAGATATAGTGGGGTGAGGTGTATTGATTTCGGTTGTTTGTTTCGTGCCTAGGGCATGGACTGACTCACAATGCCTTACTGATGAGTTTCAAGTGAGTTGGCCTAGGACGAAACACTTTCTCCTTTCCTGCGTTTCTTACTCCTTTGTGCTGATGTCTACAGAAGTTTTCTTTCTTTCTACTGCTTTCATTTATTAATTGCTTACTTGCTTACTTGCTAATTTGCTTACTTGCTTATTTGCTTCTTTGTTACTGCTTTTGATTGTTCTTGGTTAATGATTGGTAGCTGGTTTAATTTTCGCTCGTTTTTCGTGCTTGTCAGTCGTTCTGCCTATAAGGCACAGAGCGTTTGGGGCTCTGTGAGTTGGGTTTTATTCTTTAGTAATTCCGTATTGTAGGACTGGGGGTGATGATTGGTCGTTAATTACTCTTTCACTGGATCTGCGTACTTATCGGTCGTAATATTCAGAATTGCCTAAAGTAACGCTTAGCATAATCAAGAAACCCAAATAAGTGTCAAGATGGGTAAAAAAATGGCTTTAGAAAGTGCAAAAATATCATGCCTAAAACTAGTGCATTTGGACACTCCTGAAGTGCACTGAATATCGGAACAATCCATTTAAATATATTGGTCAAGCGCGGGAGCTAAATGGGTTAAAAAAGATTATCGGTAGAGATTTAGGATTTTAAAAATTCATTTTTTTTACATTTTTTGGGGGGCTTCTAAAGAAGATTATGATTTAATGTACCTGTGTAATTAACTTTTATTTTATGTCCCCGTGAACGTATAGATATAAATTTTTTGATGCTATAAGATCTTATTGCAAATAAAATGAACTCACAAAAAATTTAAAATATCTGAGTTTTGATTTCCCCTATATCTTGCATTTTTTGTGTGCTAATTTTGATCCCAAGAAAGCATACTATAAAAACATACTGTTTCGTGCAGAATATTATTATCAATTCTGTAAACAATCTGAAAATGTAAACAAAAATATAAGTAAATTTAGAACTTTGCAGACTTTACT
>NC_046660.1:34594336-34610306 GCF_010883055.1 Belonocnema kinseyi | reverse complement strand
AATCCATCGGATTCACAGTTAGTACACTTCGTAGTGTTCAACTTAAAAATGTACAATAATTAAGGTTTCTCAATTTCAAATTGTCTGATTTTGGTTTAGAAATTGTGTTGCTTTCTTAGTTCAAAACAACAAAGATAGTATTCGTTTGATTTTCTATGGGTAGTTGAATGTTGTAGGGACAATGATGATATTGACTAGAATCTTGGGTTGGTGTCAGAGGTGACTATTTTCAGTTTGCAATTTTTAGACTGTTTTTAATTAAAGGCCGATGAGACAGAGTTTGCTAAATATATTCAGAGTTATTTTTTAGGGTCGTTAAATACTCCTGGCTGTCTTAATCGATGGCAGCCTAGGCGAAGTGCGTTGAATTTATAAGGCTTCTTTTTGTTTTTAATCATTTGTGGGAATTAGTGACAGTAGTTAGAGTCTATGAGTTTTTTGGTGTTAATAAATATTACTGTGGGGTCAGGTTATCAAATTTGGGGTAGCTGATTATTACGGTGAGGTTAAGGATATAGCTTATAGTATTGCAAAGGTAAACTGTATAATTATTTCTTATTTTGAAATTATGTGGCCTTGCCTGATGAAGACCAAAAATATCAATAAATTCGTAATAAAATGTGAGGCTTCTTTAATATCTATAGTTTTAATTAGGGGTAGTTGTTAGTGTTATGGTCTGTTGAAAAATAAATTCCGTTATTTTTCATAAACTTGTAAATAGCTCAGACCTATGACATATGTTTTCTTGTGCTTATTTTCGAAGTTTTTTTCGGGTTAGGTTTTCAGTATTGTGTATTGCTTTTTGAAAATAAAGTTTTACAGTTTTAAAGGGCACAAAATTCTGAAGTAGTCGATCTTTTAATTTTTCAAATTGTTTGCAAACAAGCTGAGGCTACCAGCACCGTCACGCAAAATCTGGTCTTTTGAGAAACACAAAAAGACTCAGAAAATCAGGATTCGATTATTCAAAATAATTTTGTGTGCAGGAATGTATAAATAAATATAGTGAGGAATTCGCAATTTAAAGAATTTAATTATTAAATTGTGTATTCAATTGAAAATTTATATACCTATAGTATACGAGTATTAGTTCTTGTTAACAGGGAGTTTTTTAAAGCAATTTATTCTAGATAAAAAATCATATTTTTACAATTACAGATTTTGTCACTAAACGCGTTTATATATTGTTGCACACAAATTATTACGAAAAATTAGAAAATTATCAGATCTGCAGCTTTTTAAAAAAATTAATTAATAAAAATCCCTATATTATTTTTTGCAGAATCAGCTAAACCACCACGAGTGACAAATGAAACAGATCTGAGCCAATTTCGGAATGGCCAAATAGTGAAGTTGCAGGGTTTTAAAGAATATCGTATAGTGGATGATATGCAGCTTCGGAGACTGGATCGTATGGAACGGAGAATTTTGGATTTTATTACAAGACAAAATCCGCAAACGCCAGGTTTAAATTCTAATAATAAATCTTATCTCCTCATGTAGAGGGGGGGATATAACCTTTAGATAATGATCCAAATTTAGTCCTCTGAACCATCCTGCCTCTGAGTAACTACTAGGGTTGCTATATGGAATATTGTTTATTTGGTTATTTATTTGGTAATATATTTTATTTGGTTGAGGATTTTAACAGTTAAAAAAAAAAATTGGTAGGAAATGATTTTTTGGGTTAAAAATTCTCGATTTTGGATTTAAAATTCATATATTTCGGTAAAAAACCTTTTTGTGTTGGAAAGTCAATTATTTGGAAGAAAATGCGATATATTTTGACTTAAAAGCTTAAAAATGTTAAGCGTTTACTATTGAATTAAATGTAGTATCTATATTACTTTTATTTAAAAAATTAGTTACCATATTTTCCTCCTATTTTCATGAAAATCACCGTATTTTCCCTTTTTTAAAAGCATTATTAGCTATTTCACGAATGTTTTCAACATTATCGAAAGGGATAAATAGGTAACTAGTCGTGTACTATTTGTAATGCAGCTTGATGCTCATGCGCGAAGATTGCTTTGACCTCCGTAGGTTGCAAACGTTAAGATTCGTATTCCCCTAACGTCTTATACTACCTTACCAAATTACACTTTCATCCACATTTAATAAATATTTATAAGTTTATTTGAAAGTAAATGATTTCAAATGTGGATAGAAAATTTGTAAAACAACTTGAAACTTAATTAAACATGCAATATGGGTTGTATCTGTGAAATAATTGGTAACTACATTTTTCTTACAGAACAATATTTAATACCGTTATTCAAACCTGAGGCTGGGAATAGGCTGATGCGTTTAATAGATCCTCATACTCGGCAACGTATTCATATTGGAACAGTCGACAATCATGGGGTCATTCGAACTCTAAACCGTAATCTGAAAACTAAAATATAATTTGAAATAAATATTATAGAACTTTGCCTAAAACATCTCACAATTTATTAAATAGAGTTTAACAGTTCTAATTAATTATTTTCTTAAATCATCAACATGATTAACTTAAATACTTTTCTTACGTTAGTTGGTGCACGTATAGAGCCTATAGATAGTGATCATTTGACAAACAGCCTTGATCAGCATCTTGCAATACGTATGGGCGGTAGATGGCACCGTTTGACAGAGTCAACACCATAAGATGCACTTCCTTGTTCAGTTGGTAATGTATAAACTGAAATAAAATCTAAACCAAACATATTTTAGAATCGCGACTAGAGCTTTGAGTACTTGTTTAATTAAGGTTAACTAAATATTAAGTTTCTCGTATGTAAAGTCATTAGTAATATTTAACTTTTCTTAAATCATCAAGATATAATTATATTTGTACTAAAATAAAGTTCTTAGGGTACAGTGAAAGAAGCATTACTAACGTCGAGTAGTCTACTAATAATTTTCTGAACAGGATGAACACAAAGTCATAATTTCAAAATTTCTTGACAGAATTTGTTATCTTTTCTAACCCTTATGTCTTACAGGTATAAAAACAACCTTACACCAAGGTGATCAATAATGTTAATGGAAACAAAATGTTTCTTAAAATTTGTTTTAAAGACTTTTAGCTGAAACAGGCATACATGATTTGGAAACGGACACACCGCACTTGCGTTAGATTATTTCGCCGGTGCTTAGGAGAAGGAACTCGTAAATTATATCGCTGTGAAAAAACAGTTATTATTATGACGCCATGAAAAAAACTCATCTCTATAAAATGTGATAAACAAAAATATATCTCAGTAAGCACTGTGAAAAAAATACATATTGATAAATGATGTGAAAAAAAACACGCCTTGTATAAATACTGTGAAAAAAACCCGTATCATTGAGTGGCTGTAATAAAAAACATATTTTATTAAACAGTAAGATTAGAAACCCTTTTTAAAAAACGCGGCGAGGAAAAAGTTTAATCGTAAAAACGCCGTGAAAAAATACATTTTTTGTGAAAACGCCGTGAAAAAAACCCTATCTATAAAAATACCGCGATAAGAAACTTATTAATAAGGCATCATCAGAAAATTCTTATGAAAACGTTCGGGAAGCAAATGTTTTGACATCGTTTCTTCAAGTAAATGAATAATTTTTCCTACTGTTATAATTTTAATTTGTTATTATTTTATTAATAATAAAATATGTTATATGATCAAAATTTGAAAGTGCGCCTTTCATTTTATTTGAAAATTTATAATCTATAATATAATATATATGATTGTTTAAATATAACCACAAGATTAGAAAATCGCAGTAGGTTTTCATTTTTTCCGCTCAGCCTATCTGGCCCAGCGCTATCCTCCCAGTACTTTTCTCCCCTTTCCTATTATGAACTATGTGTTATATAAATACCCGGTAAGAAGAGAAGAATAGAGAAAAATTAATATTTTTAGATTTAAACGAAAGAGTGAGCATTTTCTAATTTTTTGATTTTGCTAATTTCCCACCGGGAGTAGTGACCAATGAAAGAATAGGTTTATCTCCGAAACCAATTCTTTTTTATTTTCTTAACGATTGACGCTTGTGTTGTATTTCATGCAGGCGAATATATTTTTCATTTTTTTAATTCCTATTAATCCGATGAGTAGACCCACCTCTCATGGTTATTTTTAATTCCATGCTTACATGCTGTATTTTCGACTTATTTAATTCCCTCTAATATGTCCACAAAATATGTGCACTTACATAGGTTCTATTCCTCCGTGTGCAACATAAGTTTAGAAATTTCAATTTTTGTGTCAAGGTTATTTTTAATTCCATATTTACACGCTTTATTTTCGATTATTTTAATTCCTTCTAATCTGTCCATAAAATATGTGCACATGTACAGTTTCTATTCGTTTTTGTGGAATATATGTTTGGAAATTTCAATTTATTGTCTGCCATAACTTTGGAGTAATTTTAATTCTAATATTTTATATTATTTAAACAAATTATAGATTTAAATATATAATAAATTAATTTAATAATGTTGTGTAAGATAAACAAAATGAATTTCTCTTTAAACAAAATTATAGAAATATTCTTTGACAATACTACAAATTATTTTTTTTAACATAATTATTTTATATTTATAACTGATCGATTAAAAGGACTAGGTTTTTCGTCTTCAAAGTGACATTATTTTTTGTTATTTTTTTCTTTCTATTGCCTTATTTTCATTTTTTAATTTACTCAATACGCTTCTATGCATTTTCCCATGTCGATTAAAAAGAATAGATTTTGCTTTTTTTCTACTCCTTGGTGGAACTTTCGACGGAGGAAAATTGAAGTATTAATCGGAATTCAGATTCTAAATTTTTCTGAATTCGTCGCATCTTACCGGGTATCTATAGATTCACACGTTATATATCAAACATACAGGTATAAACAACACTTTAACCCAGATAATAAGCGGCTGGCGGCGTAAAATACACGATTTTAACTTGATATTTACTTATAGTTCGTTGCATAGGTCACCAATAATACTTTTTTTTACGGCAAAATGATTATTATAGTTTTTTGTTGGAACAAAATAGTTAAATTGTAGTTTTAACGAATACGGGTTTTTTCACGGGTTTTTCAAAAATAAGGCTTTTTTACGGTTTTTCATGAGTGAGGTCTCTTTTCATAGCGCTTATAGGAATAAGGTTTTTGCTCAGCATTTACCAAAATATTTTTTTTTTACGTAGCATTTTACTGAGATGTGTTCTTCTTCACGGTGTTTTAAAACAATGTATTTCTTTTCAAACGACCTGATAAACAATTTATTTTTCACGGCGTCTTTGAAAAAGGTTTTTCTTCATAGTTTTATTTTGCAGGTTTATTTTTCATAAGCACCGGCGATTTAGGGAAGAGTAAATCTTAGTTTTCTTATAAAAGTGTGGTGAAAATTGAAGATCAAATCGTTTCTGTATCAATACAAAAAAAAGGAATTGTCAAGAGTGTAGTTACATTTGTAACGAAAGAAAATGAATCTTCAACTATAAAAATTAACTCTTAATGAACTTTAAAATATTAGAATTTTGAATAAGAAACGGTTTAGTTTGCAACCAAACCAGAGAAATTTTAGATCTAATATTTTACTTTTTCGCTAAAAAACTGAATTTTTTTCAGAATTTCAAGTTTGAACGGAATACATGGATTTTTAACTACGAAATATAAATTTTTAACTGAATAATTAATTTTTAACCAAATAGTTACATTTTCCACTGATTAAGAAAAATATTCAAATTAAATAAAATGGTCGAAATTCTAGTACTTTAATTTTCTACCAAGAAAGATTTTCCATTTAGTAAAGAACAACAATTTCATCCAAAATATAAAATTTCCAACAAGAATATTGAATTTTCATCAAAAAACTGAATTTCCAATCGAAAAGAATTAATTTTTAACAAAATGATTGAATTCTTAAGACAATAAAAAATTCCAAACATTAAAAAGATTTTTTAACCACAAGATGTATGCTTAGTAAAAAAAAGAACTTTTATTTCATTAGCAGAGTTAACAGGGTCCAGGGAAAATCTTATTGTATCTTACATGGGGGAAGGGAGGATGACAATTTCAGAAGAACGCCTTAAGTACTCGGTTAACCATAAACTTGTACCCATAAACTTTAAATATCAATTTATCGAAAATTACCTAATATTTTTAGGTTTTTCTTAACATTTCCTCATTTGCACTAACCACTTTTAAATTTTCTGTTCTACCAAAAATTTCTGACCTGTACTAGCCTTGTTTGATACATAATTCTTAATGGTCAAAATAGTAGACCTGGACATTTTTTCTTGCAGAATGGATGCGGCAGTAAAGTCATCACAAATTCAGATGAAGTTTTGCAAAAATTAGTATAAATAATATAATCTGCCTTGGACATATGTAGTTTGGATCAAAACTTTTATGAGTAAAATAGTTTGTAAAATAAATTGTAAAAGATACGGCTCCTCCCTGGGGGTTTTTACCACAAAAGTGTTTTTCCAGTCGGGTTGCACTGAAGCACAATCGTATGGAGGTGCAGGCAAATGCGGGGAGCTTGTAAACATTAAGCTGATAAATAAATAGTATTTCTGGGTTCTCAATTTGACTTATTTCACAAACCTTCTCTTTGCCTGGTTCTCAATGTATACGATAAAGAATAAATTAGTGGACTTTCCAAACAAGAGGAGTTAACTTTAAACTAAAAATATTAACACTTTCTTATTGTTTTTCACTAAGAGAGTTCGCATTTGAACGAGAGTTCAAGAAAAAAGGGAAACAGAGGTGAATAGGGAAAGAGTGTAAAGTATAAAATATGAAAGTTATTTTGAAGTTTATCAAGTTAAAATTGAAGTGTATCATAGAAAGGCTATTTTTAAAAAAATTTCAATCTGTGTTAAAATTTAACATCAGAAAGCGTACTAAACATTATCTAACATAGCTGAAGGAACTTTGTTCACAATTCAATACTTTATTAAGTATTTTACGGTGATATAAAAGTTCACGACTTATTGAAACATGCGGACACATTATACGAGTGACTAACAAGGTCCCTCTAAAATTTAATTTATTACAATTTCATAGTTTCTGACAGGTTTATCAAATGTAAAGCAGAACATTACTTACCATCACGAATCGTAGCTAACGGGTTCAAAGGTTTAAATTTGTTGAAAATTTCAAAGAAAGACCAGACCAAGTATCTGGTGCTTGGCGCCAGGCGACCGTGGATACGCCACTCAAGGATGAAATGACAATAAGAAAATTCAAAATTCAAATTAGTTACTATGATTCAAAATAATTAATTACTCAGACTAGCTCAAGGGGAGAGGGATTTACGTGGGGGCAAGCACTGAGCAAGGTTGACTCCAAAAGTAAAGATATTAATTATAAACAAAATAAACAAAATTATAAGTAAAGACACGGCAAAAACTTAAATAGCAGAAAAAAACAATAGTTTATTAAAGAAATGAGACATTTTCTTTTCTATTGAAAGGCTTACAGACTAGAAAGCAAAAAAAAAGAATAAAACCAAGAAAATCCTGAATACACCAGGTTGCATATAAAGAAGGCCACACGATATCTGATTTCTCCCGCTCAACAAAGGAGTCGTCCGTAAGTGATGGACCTCATATCACTCAAGTGGTAAGAGATACTTGACTATCGAGTAAGTGAGTCTACTAGGATAATCCATACTCGTCTTGGAATTGTTTATAAAATCTTGTGGAAGTCCTGCGGCGTAACAAGTCGAGGGAGTGAAGTTGAACTCAAGCCAAACTCAAGAAGTGCAATTACCTCACCTCTCTCTCCTTTTCGCCAATCCAGTTAATTAATTGATCTGATTAATTCATTTTTTAAATATAAATCTTACAAGCGTCGCTCAAAAATATTCTTAAAAGAAATCTATTAAATACATATATCAATCCTAACGCAAGTAAGGAGGACAATCGATAAATTATCACTCAGAAATATACACAAATTAAATAAATTATGCATACATACAATAAACAATACAAAGTCACAAATCTTTATGCAAAAAAAGAAAGACTACTAATAATAAAGGGTATTATGAATCGTACTGTCCCGCCTCCATGTATTCTGCTCTTTTGTTCTGTTATTCAGCGAAGATTAACTTATAAACTACGGCAAAAACGACTTATAAACTACGGCAAAACGACTTATAAACTAATATTAAGAGGGAACACTACTGTGACTGGTAACAAAATCGTTTTTTTTGCATTTTCTTAAAGTATATATATTCAAAAATATATAGAAAAATTTTCAAATTAAAATCTTGAAAACGGACTAAGTTGTATCCAATACAATAAGTGCAGGTAAAGTGTTACAACGCTTTCATTTGTATTATCCGCTGCTAATACATAAAAAAATGTATAAAAAAAAAGGTCAAAATAATGCTGAAAATACTAAAGATGAAACTAGCGCTATCTCACATGCAATGCAAACTTTACGCGTTTTCTAAAACGAATTTTTTTTAACACCGTGGAATTGATTTCTCGAAAGCGAATGATCCGATGCTATTTTTTCATTACGGCATTACATTCATGTATATAACTGATGCAATTTTTAATATTTGTGAATACAAATTTGTGTGAATATAGCTGAATATATGATAAATAAATTATTATTTGTCTGATCCGCATCTGTCAATAATGACCTCAGCTAAGGCCTTTCATAAGGGACTGTCTGGTTCCAAATCGCGAGTCGCATCTGACACTCGATTTAGGAACATTCTGTCTAACCGTCTAACCGAAAAGTTATGCGCCATCCCTGGTGGCACTTAGAGCAACTCGTGAGTTTAACTGCTGGCTTGTTACAACCAAAATAGAGAACATGTTTCTTAGCCGACATCTGCTGTAATTGTGACCAGGGTGGTGACAGTTAAAACACTCTCCTTCACGGGGATGGTGTAGTGGCTCCCACAGTATCCTCATGCTGCAAAGTCTTGCTGCAGGAGAACACAGTTTGAGATCAATTCACTCGTGCTGGACTACCCTAGTCAAACCAGAAGCATGGCCGCCCTCCTTTCTATCAGCCGCCCACACAATCGTGGCAATCAGAGAAGAAGGCCAACTAAGCCCAAAAACCCTACTCCCCGGGCAAATCAGGAACAAGGTAACCGCAAGTAAGGAAAATCGATCCGCAGATCGAGAAAATCCAAATCCTCCCTTATTACCACTTGGAGTAATGGGTTTTCATGTTGAGGATGGGATGCCCGGTCAACGGAAGTCGCCGCCCCCACGTGAGGCTCTTAATGATCCCGCGTCCATTACCATTTAGTGTAGCTGATTTTCATCAAGGGAGATGGTCGCTCGGCCAGGTGGGGCCACCCTTCCCTCAGAGACCACGAAAGTAGCTGAGCCGATTGTTGAGAGAGGAAAACAAGTCAATCCGACTGAGTAATTCTCCAACCCAAAACCACTTGGAGTGGTGGATTTCCCGGGAGGGGACGGATCCTCCGAATAAGCAACTCCCCTCCCCCTACGTAGAAACCCCATTAGAACCGAATCTGTATTCGACGAGGACTAATCACCGGGTCGTCGTATTACCCTACCACGTCCTAGAACACTCAGGGAAAGGGGCCTTACAAGAGAGGATGGCGAGTCCATCGGGCGAAAAAATACTCTCCCCTTTCCAATACCACTCGCTGCTGAGAAGGTACTACTTGGAGGCTGAAGCTTGCTTGGATCTTTTACGGATCCTGCTACTTCTTCTGATGGTAGAAGATACCTCGCCCCCTTCGTCACTTTTACCGCTCCCCCTTCGGAATCACCTCAGTCGATTTCTGGTCTCGCGCGACGAATGGTTCTCGCTCCTGTCGGGAGAGAAGACCTGAGGGTGAGATACGTCCTCTTGGGAGGCCTTTCTCTTCTTTTGGGACCTGCTCCGGGAATTTCCCGATCGGCAATAGGGCACAGGCGCTTTCTTTGACCTTCGAAGGACTCGGCCAATCCCGGTGCCTGAGTTGTCTGCGGTTGAAGACTCTCCGAGTATACCGCGAGCGGTGACCCTCTCTGGTGGGCTTCCCTGCCTCCGGGGAGGACCTGAGGTTCTAATTCCTTCTTCCTAAAGCAGGAAATCAGGACGGATCGAACATCGAGGTAACGAGGCTCCATCGTCCTGGTTGCCGCGAATTACCGGATCGCAGGCTTAAGCTTGGGGTTTTGGTGGGGTGCTCTTTAACCCCTCATCTTTAAGACGTCCACTGTCGACTCCTTGAACTTCGGGACGTTCTTCTTTATTCTACCTGAAAGGAGAAACGGGGCTGTTAATCGCGGATCTATCAACAGACCAAAAAGGTTTAAAGTATTTTACATGAACTTTCTCTATAGTTCCTGTCAAACCCTTAATTACATAAACAACCGGAGAAAGAACTTCCATGATCTCAAATGGACCGACGTACTTACTATCATCGAGAAAACTATAGGCATCTGGCTTTGAACCTTAACAACTCAGTCAAAAAAAATGCTAGCGCAACAAAAACACAGTCACTTGAAAGCTGATAGTGTTCTACGTTAATAAGCTTGAAAAGCTTATGCAAAAAAAAATTTTGTGCATAGCAGACTGAAAAATGTAAAAAAAAGTAAGACTTTTTGGGTACATTTAAAAACAGTCAAGTTTAGAGCATTATTTCTTATACAAGGGTTGATGGAAAAAATTTGAAAAAATTCACGAATATAAGGAAAACTGTTGTGAACCAGTTGCAGTTGAGAAATTAAACAAATAATAAAAATTGTTGCTTAAAAGTACAAAAATGTGCAACTATTATATCTTCAGTTCTAATACAGATATTAAAGCGATTCAAACTGCAAACTGTAATGCATAGGTTCTGTATTTATTTTTAATCGCCCGTAAGGATGTGTTAGTCTTATTTTTTGTGAAAATCTGAATATTTTTAGACATTTTTTTTGTTGGAAAACAAGTGACAGAAAGAAGGGGAGGCCCACTTTTTTTACTGCCGACCGCTTCTCCCTTTCTTTGACCCGTGGCCAGGTGCCATCCAAGCATTCAGAGCTAGGGGCCGAAGAATAGCACCAGCGGTCAGCAGTAAAACAAAAATAGAGCCCCCCCTACTTTCTGTCACTTGTTTTCCAACAAAAAAAATGTCTAAAAATATCGCGATTTTCACAAAAAAGAAGACTAACACATCCTTTCGGGCGATTGAAAATAAATACAAAGCTTATCAATTACAGTTTGCAGTTAGAATCGCTTTAATATCCGTGTTAGAACTGAAGATAATATAGTTGCACATTTTTGTGCTTTTAAGCAACAATTTTTATTATTTTTTAAATTTCTCAACGGCAACTGGTTCACAACAGTTTTGGTCATACTCCTGAATTTTTTCAATTTTTTTCCATCGCCCCTTGTATAAGAAATAATGCTCTAAAGTTGACTGTTCTTGAATGTACCCTTAGTGCCGTTGTCCGTGAACAAGACCTCAGGAGTTCCCCATCTAAAAACTACACAATCTTCGAAATCCTTCTGTATATTAATACCATTACCTTGTCTTAAGGGTACGCACTCTATCCATTTTTTAAAGATATACGGAAATATGAGTAAGTAACGATAATGAGCGCGGCTTGGTGGAAAAGGACCGCTTATGTCAGCTTTCGCTACCATCCATGGTTTCTCTATCAAGCGTTTGCCCATTAGTCTCACAGGGCCAACCAGCTTGACTTTGAGTTTTTGGCAGGTTTGACAGGATCAAACGCAAACAGCCACATCTCTGACCATGTTCAGAGGAAGCCACATCGTGTGCCTGTTGTTAGGCCATCTTCCTCAACTTGATAGGCAAAACAATTTTTCAGGCCTCGAGGTTCTTCTTAGCAACTTTATTCAGCCTTTTAAAATCTAGACACAATTTGAACTCATTGTCGGATTTTCTGGCCATCATAATTGAATTGCACCGCCCACTATCCGAGGGTTCAATCAAACCTTCTCTTTCCAATTTTGCAACAGAATTTCTAAGTGCTTCCAATACCTTTGGAGAGCTTCTCCGATGAAATAGCCACACAAAAAAGTGTGCGGATCTGATAACAAGACACACGTATTCCTATGGATTTGGAGGCGCTGAATTTAAATTCGGTATCTAAAATCACCCATCACGTCATGGTTGAGCCATAACCTCAAAAAATGACGAAAAATCATGCACTGAGGCAAATAAATTTCAAAATAATGCCAGTGACGCAAATTTTCACTTCAAAAACATGTCGAGAACTGTCAAGGATCAACCCTTGCCTGATATCAACTTATTTAACATAACTTTACCCAACTGAACCTGACCTCACCTAACCTGAATTAACAGAAATTTATTGAACTGCACGTAAAGCTCTGGAAGCATATTTTCCCAGTAGCAAATGTGTGCTACATCGAATGGGTCAACTCGAGCCTAACCTAGAAATAAATCTAACCTAGCCTAACCTAAACTAACCTCACGAAACACAATTAAACTAATTGTGTTGTCCCGTTGTGTTTGCGGTACCGTTTGAATCAGCTTGGGCTTAACCTGCAAAGACGTCAAACCTATCTTAACCTACAAAAACCTGCCCTAACTTAAACAAACCTTACTCAACTTCACGTAACACAATTAAACTCATTGTCTTGTCCCGTTGTGTTTGCGGTACCGTTTCATTCAGCTTCGGCTTAACCTACATAGAGGTTTAACCTATCCTAACCTAACAAAACCTGACCTAACCTAACCTAGGCGAATGAAATTCAACCACACGTGTAGCTATGTAAGCGTACGGTTCTCAGTCTTAAATGTGTGCAATATTTAATAGGTTAACTCGATCTTAAACTACAAATGAATTTAACTTAACAGAACTAACGAAATTTTGCTTAACGCAACACAACTTAACTTAAGTGTTCCCTTTGTAACACAATAAAATTCATTTAATTGTACTACAGGTTGTTAAAAATTTAGAAGCACATTACTCATTTGCAGAAACTTAGAACTACAAGTAGAATTGACCCCATTTCAATTAACCTGACAATGTTTGTATCAATTAAAATGTAGAACTGTAACTTAAACATGCAAATGAATATGAGTTTTATTCAAAATTTTCTTCTCTCTGCTTTTCTTAAACTTTAGGGATATATTTGTACTATACGCAAGAACAGGGTTGCCAGCGTAATCGGTTAGGTGAGGTCAGGTTTTGTTAGGTTAGGATAGGTTAAACCTGTATGTAGGTTAAGCCGAAGCTGAATGAAATAGTACCGCAAACACAACGGGACAACACAATCAGTTTAATTGTGTTTTTTGAGGTTAGGTGAGGTTAGGTTAGGCTAGGTTAGATTTATTTCTAGGTTAGGCTCGAGTTGACTCATTCATTGTAGCACATATTTGCTACTGGGAAAATATGCGTCCAGAGCTTTACGTGTAGTATAATAAATTTCTGTTAATTCAGGTTAGGTGAGGTCAGGTTCTGTTGGAAAAGGTTATGTTAAATAAGTTGATATCAGACCAGGGTTGATTCTTCACAGTTGTCGACATGTTTTTAAGGTGAAAATTTGCATCACTGGCATTATTTTGAAATTTATTTGCCTCAGTGCATGATTTTTCGTCATTTTTTGAGGTTATGGCTCAACCATGACGTAATGGGTGATTTTTGAAACGAATTTAAATTTAGCGCCCCAAAATTTATAGGAATACGTGTGTTTTGTTACCATATCCGCACACTTTTTTTTTGTGTGGCTGTGCAATTTTGCTTAATTGGAGGATGCCCCTATACATCAATCACATAACAAGGTAATTTATTATTTTATTATATATTCGGGACTGAGACCGTCATAGCCCCTGACGCTTGGATAATACTTTTGCATCCCCTTATAAGCCTTAAGCGTAGTCCTTTCCATACATATGTATGTGGTACCGGAGGTTTCCATGTCCTATAAACATTTCTGTTAGGATTTTGACTTCCTTCCTTCCGAGCTTAAGAATTTCTTTCGCTCTATGAGGGTTTAACTTTTAGCCCAAAGTGTTTTAGCCTGTCTGCAGCCAAAGACCGCATCTCACTTATTCTGATGTTCTTCGGCCAGCCAACTGTTAATATCTTCAGTGAGACACCTACTGGAAATGCCTACAATTGGCTCGGGTCCAATACAATTTTTCTTTGTTGCTAGCTTTGCTAACCTGTCCGATATTTCATTACCCCTGATGCCACTGTGTTCAGGGATCCAGAACAGAGTGACTCGGTTTTCCGTCGCTAGCTTATTCAATGCCTCAAAGCACTCCCATATTAGCAGCGACGTAGTCGTTATGCCGTTCAGAGCAATGATAGCAGCCCTTCTATCTGAGTAGATACGAATGTTTCTTTTCCCGCCGTACTCCATTGCCTTATAGACGCACTGAAGTAAGGCCATAATCTCAGATTTCCGAACTGTTGCGTAAGACCCTATCACTATTGTGAAGCCCATTTCGTTCCTTCTACGGTATACACCTGCTGCAGCGTCCTCTTTGTACCTGGAGCCATCTGTAAACCATTTTTCTCCATAATTCGGCAGGTGTGCCTGACCGTTAGCCCATTCCTCTTTTGTGGATAGACTAACCCGGTATTTATTGTCGAAGAGGTAGTGGCAAGTGGACATTTTGTCCCTGAGCATGATCAGTGTCGGCCTCTTCGTGATGTCGATTGGTATCCGCGTAATTGTCGAGATACTGCTATTTTTCACCATATTTAGTCTCCAGGTCTCCTTCGCAGCCGCGACTTTTATGATGAGATGGAGGG
This sequence comes from Belonocnema kinseyi, assembly GCF_010883055.1. Lineage (NCBI taxonomy): Eukaryota > Metazoa > Arthropoda > Insecta > Hymenoptera > Cynipidae > Belonocnema > Belonocnema kinseyi. The sequence continues at coordinate 34,595,616 of NC_046660.1, read as the reverse complement.
GCTCCAAACCGATTAGTGCCCCCAGGGCCATCGTGTGTGTCGACTTCGAGACACCAGTGATACCTCTCAGGATAAGTCCTCTGATTCTTTCCAGTCGGGACTTTACAGTAGAAAGTTCGACCCTGGTCCACCAGATGGCTCTTCTACACAGCCAAAGAGTCGCTACTAGCTTCTTGCACTTATTTTCTACGTGCTCGTTCCAAGACAGCTTCTTATCCAGTATGACTCCTAGATATTTAGCTTGCCCTTTGATTTCGAGTTTTTATCCCCCCAATTTCAATGTACCCGTCGTTCCCCACTTGTACCTTCTGGTGAACACAACTACGTCCGTCTTACTCGGATTGACCGATAGTCCAGTCCCCTCACACCATTAATCAAGTATTCTTAGTGCTTGCAGCATTACTCCGAAGAGCGCATCCAGATGCATCTTGCCCAGTCTGGCTGCCTCTGCTCCTTTCTCGATATCAGTGCAAAAGTTGGTCCAACCTTCATGCTTTGCCTTGCGTATTGCACTGCTATAGTCATCCCTTATCGATGTTAATGCAGTCCACGGTTCCATCGTTTTGTCAGGACTGGCACGTCTGAACCTCTCTCTGGTTTGCCTGGGAAGCTCTTCGAGTTTCGCGATGAATTCCGTGAAAAACTCTGCCGCCATTTTCAGGGTATCTACGTCTCTAATTGACTGGGCATCCCTGTGGAAAACTGACCCCAATCTGTTCTTCTTGGACTTCTGATCCATTTAGGGCCGATGGGTACAGCGGAGTCTAACACGAACCCTATCAGGAAGTTATCTGAGAGAGTGGGTTCATCTGAGACTCTCCACTTCTTGATGTTATCTGTAAAACTATCGGTACAGAGAGTGATGTCAATGACTGCCTCCCTGACCGAATTACGAAACGTCGGGGTGTTCCCCGCATTCATAATATCTTAATCAGTAGTAATTAGGTATTTCAATAGGTCTTTACCTCTTGACTTTATGTCCGTGCTACCTCACAGGTTGTGGTGGGAGTTAGCATCGCACCCCAACAGAAGAGGAAGACCCCTTACCTTGCAGCATTACACCTGTGTACGTACCTCCACTGGTGGATTGGTATCGCTGTCATATGGAAAGTAAGCCGATCCCATGACAATCCTTCCTATTCCTTTAAGATCCGTGACTACGAGGGTAGTTCAATAACTCCTTAGAATGAAGTATAAAAACAATTTTTTTTGGGTTAATTTTTTTTTTATTTTTCAACATAATCTCCTTGGAGCTCTATACACTTGGTCAATCGCTTTTC
>NC_046660.1:34585811-34594236 GCF_010883055.1 Belonocnema kinseyi | reverse complement strand
ACGGGCCTTCCTGAACGTGATTCGTCACTTATTGATGTACGACCACGCTTAAATTCATTTACCCAGTTATAAACCGTTGCTAAGGCAGGGGCAGATGTGCCACGAACTGAGTCCAATTCATATTTTATCTCATATGGAGTTAAACCCTTTAAATGAAAATGTTTGATTACCGCTCTGAACTCGTTTTTTTTTCATTTTTCTTAACGAACAATTTTTTTTTCAATTGGTTATAAAAACATGTAAACTCAGAAGATGTGGACTGTAACTCCACCATATATCTAGTCGGGAGTGGTGCTGACTGAAAACAGATGATTTGGAGCGATTCGCGCGCCATCTGTTGGTCATTCTAAGGACTTATTGAACTACCCTCGTATCACCATCAGTTCTCTGGAACATAGCTCAAGAAGCGGGAGAACGTTGACTCCCTCTGCAAAACTGCAGAGGCACCTTTGATATGATACAAGTTAATCTGGGTAATGGTTAGACTGAGAGCAGTCATTTAGGTCTGATCCCGATCTTTTGGTTCACCGGCAGGCCTCTTCCGGCCCTGACTGGCCACTTTAAAGTTGACCTGTCCATAAAAGTATAAGAGCCTGTTATTTAGCGCTGCAAGGGCCCTCGCCTGTGACTCAGGAATTTGCACAACTAGGAGATGTTTAAATTCTTCAGCTGCGTCCTCTTTCCGAGGCCTATCGTGCCTGATGCACCGCTAGGACGCTGTCTTAAGCGACGGGTTGAATTTTTCCAGCCGACCGAGAACCACTTGCGGGTCAGTACCACAGCCAGAGGGTCTGAGCGACTGTCAGTCCAACCCACAATCACTCCGTGTTCCTCGGCTGCTGGACCGCCTTGCGCCTCTTCAAAGGATTGCCCTCCCCCCCTGCGAGGTGCCCTCTGACCCCTTCCTCGCTTTTGAGCGTTAGTGCTGGTCATCGGCGTTCTGGTCATCGATGTACCAGGTACTGCAGCTGCTCTACTAGCCCGTTGCGCTTGCCTCCTCAATCTCCTTTTTAAGGAACCGCTGATGCGTTTCTTTTTATCGGGGGACTGATTAGTCACTCCCGATTCCATAGCCTCACTCAGAGAGACCGTCACACCCTCAGCTCCCGAAAGAGCTGGGGGCATAGCCGCCACCTGAGTAAGGCTTGCCGAAGAGGCAGGTCAGGGTGAAAGGGTTATGCTAGATTCGTTAGGACCCAGCCCCTTTCCCCCCTCCGCCAACTCCCTTCCTCCTTCTTCGTTTCGAATTATTGCGTGTTCCATTTTGGTTCCTACGAGTAGCTAGGGAAATAAAAGATCCGCCCCTGCAGAGCCCCGCATGCAAGGGTAAGACTAATTACTCTGGAAGGTCGTCCGGTGTCCCCGAGAGGCCGTTAGGACAGCTTCGTAACCCCTAGGTGCCCAAGAGCCATGGGTATGATCACTTTACACATATGGTTTAGGGGGGTGGTCACATTGAGGGAGAAACTCAACGAATACCCGTTCGCAGGCCACCATACAAACGGGGGGCTGTTTCTTGGTTGCATTGCGGGCCACTGGTCAATTCAATTCGGAGATTGGAGATTGGTCCGGGAAAGAACTCGACCCAGGGATCCAGAAAGCCTGTGTTAGCTAGGCTCTTTCATTCTTCTATCATACTACAATCATGTATGTATATAAGAGTTTGACTAAAACTCTTAACTGACCAGGTAACTATTCCCAAAGGCCCTCACATTCAATCGAAGATTGAATTGACTCAATATTGGCGCAAAAATAACTCCGCCAAGGATCAAGACTTACTCGCACACTCTTACTACATTAAGATGGCAATCTCCTCAGACACATCTTCGGACTTCTGACTTTCTAAACCTAAACTAATCCTATTCCCTTCATACAAATGCCAGAATCCATCTTCAATTCTTCAAATTCTCTTCTTGTACTTAACTTCGAAGTCGAAAATCTCTGCGAAGTCATGACCTAAGATGACTTCACAATCGAAAGTTGAAGCCAAGCGAAGTGGCGTTCGATGCTTATAACCTAAAAACTGCACTGAAATATCCGCAGTTCCTACCACTTCATCTGTTGATCCATTCGGATAAACGACCCCTGCGGCCGATTTAAATGATAATCCATTGATTACTGCTCTAAAATTCTCTATCGCTCGTCTACCTATCTAACTATAGCACGAAGAGGAGACAAATAGCTCTTTTAAACTATGACCCTCTATAATAGGCTGGGGCGAAAAACCAACATTGTGCGTCCAGGAAACGCCTGGGTGCGGAAAAGTGGCCTAGTCCAATCCGAAACTCAGCGCACTTTGAAATTTTGAAATCGGATAATATCTTCAGTCTGTTCTTTGAGGGTGAAATCTCAAAATTTCACTAAAAACACTAAAATTTAAGGTTTTGCAAAAATGGGCTTAAAATCGATACCGATGCCTTCCAAGATTGACTTTACAATAGAAAGTCATCAAAGGGCTTAGAGATCCGTACCGAGTCGCCAAAGTCACCCAATGCCAATCCTCATGGAGGGGGAAATGGCTCAAAATTGCGTATTTTCGAGTAAAACGCTTAAATAATTGTGCGGTCCCTGGGTCATGTCTGTCTACGAGCAAACGAGCGTCTGTGCCACCTCTACACTGAAGTTGGACTGCCCCCCGGTCCTCGGTCTCCTTCTCCCCTCCCCCTCCCTCTGGTCGAGCGTCGTCGAGACTTGTCAGAACCTGTCAATGGCTCGTACTGTCGGCTCACGCCTAATGTTCGTTCACTTGCAGGTGCTAGTTGACGTTGTCGTTCTAGTTTCTTCTTCTCATTGTCTCGACGTTGGTTCTTTTGGTGGTGAAGATTCTGGTTCTGCCTGCACTCCCCTCTTTGGTTTGTATGCCACAGCATGTCGAAATTCGTAGAGAGATACTTTGTGCAGTGCCCTATATTTGGTCCTCCAAAAGATTTTGGTCCGAACGTTTTGCCAACGAAGGCTGACGTTTTGCGATGTTGTCAGGAGGTTCGAAGGCGAAAGGGCTGTCTTTCAGAAAAAGACAAGGAGCTTTTATTCGGAGACATTGCCGACGAAGTCCGTTCCAAACTAATAGCTATTTGGTATAATAGTTATTTGGTATAATAGTTATTAAACGGTCTCAGAACAGCGCATTAAGAAATGTCTCACAAATCTTCATAAAAAATACACTACGTTGAAAAATTCATTGAAGATTGAAACAACTTCTCAAAGTAATAAGGATGAGAAAATCGCCGTCTTCAAAGAGTACTGCTCTGAATTATTTAACATAGCCGCTTGTAAGTGCGCTGACTTGTCTAGGTGCTCCTGTCCCAAGGAAAAGAAGTCTCCAGCCGTAGACCATGCCTTCTATCTTGACCAAAGAGGTAAAAGACTCATGGGAATCGCCAACGTAGATGTCTCTGAAACAAAAAAAAATACATAAGAGAGCAGAACGTAATGGAAAAAGAGGCAGACTTGAACGGGGAGAGGGTGGGGAAAGCGTTCCTACTACATTTAAGCTCGTCTGTACTCCTCGCTGCCAATCGAGCAGGTATGATCTCCCCGGATATTTTTCAAAAAGTACCTGAGTGTCTAGTCATGAATAAAAGTAAGATAAGGCGCGAGAAAATTAAAATAGGCTCCAAGTTGAAGGAGGAATCACGCCATGAGGATTCTATTCGTAACTTATACTTTGATAGTCGGAAAGATGAAACATTGACAGCCTCCGGATTTATTAACGAGGAACACATATCTTTGGTGGCCGAACCAGGTTCTAAACACGTAGGCCATGTCGTCACACCATCGAGGCATGCCCAAGATGAGTGTGATTCTATTTATAATTACGTAACAACAGAACTGAATGGAGGCTTCGATGCAGTGGTAGTCGTGGGATGTGAGGGTACAAATACGAAGACGGGCTGGAAGGGAGGAGTTATTCGTCTACTATAGGAACGACGATCGTCCCTTGCAATGGGTTGTCTGTCTATTACATTTCAATGAGCTACTGTTCAGAAGTCTTTTCGTATTTATTGACGGCCCTACCTCTGGTCTGAACAAATACTCAGAACCAATAGGGGGACAACTTTCAACTTGTGAGACCCTCGATGTGGTAAAGTTTAAACAAGCTGAGTGTGACTTACTTGAGATTGAGGCCACTGATCTCAGCTGAGATCAAATGTATCTTTCTGATATAACAGATGCTATACGGTTCAGAGCGTGTTTTCCTGAGCTAGCCTCCCAGAAGATAGGCCCCATCAACATAGCTCGTTGGCTAACAACTGCAAATAGAATTCTGAGATTATAAATATCAACAAAAAGACCCACAAACAAACTGCAAGTATTAGTTGAATACTTACTCAAAGTATACGTACCTCAGTGGTTTTACATCAGACGCAATAAGTCTATCGCTGATGTGAGTCGGCACCACTTCCAAGCAATTAAATTATCAAGGTTTCTTCCTCTGAAGTATCAAAATGTGGTAAATACTCCCTTTCAGACAAACGACTTCTCTACCATGCCAGAAAATATACTTCTTGGAGTGGTACACGACCCTAGGCTTACCGTTCGCCAAGACGCACTCAACAAAATCCTGTAAGCAAAACATAAGCAACAGACAACTGTTTGATACAATATTGTGCCAAAAATTAATTTTGGAGCTAATGATTAGACAGAAATGATTGATTGGGAACAGACTGATGTTTCACTTACCGTATCTCCAGTTTTAATTCCTATAACAGAGGATGAACTTACCGCTAAGCTATCTATGGCCGATGGCTTGGTACCAGACTGGGACTTTACATCTTTCCCTTATCACAGTAGCGATGGAAAGAACTGTTAGACTGGTAACAGAGGTGTCCAGACAAGGCATTGGTCCCGAGGCTCGGGACCGACAGATACGCGCCACACTTCTTTTTTGAAAGACTGTCAACTTATTTGACACTAAGTAAGACTTTATGGGTGTAATTAATGACTCTGAGACTTAAATAAGCACGTTCCACATATGGTTGGTTGGTTGATTAGGGTGTAGTTTTAGCCCGATGTGATGCCTGTGATGACTTTTTATCGTAAAGTCACCCTTGGAAGGCATCGGTATCGATTTCAAGCCCATTTTTGCAAAACCTTAAATTTTAGTGCTTTTTAGTGAAATTTCGAGGTTTCACCCTTAAAGAACAGACTGAAGATATTATCCGATTTCAAAATTTTAAAGTGTGCTGAGTTTCGAATTAGATCAGAACACTTTTCCGCACCCAGGCGTTTCCTGGACGCACAATGTTGGTTTTTCGCCCCAGACTAGTCTATAAATACCTCTATATGTAATCGTCTATCGCCAAACCAAGTGCATTGCTCACGAAATTTATTATTAATAAAATAACATGCAGGGATCCTTTTGAATAAAAAGAGCAACTGGATCCTTTTATTGTCGATCCTTACTTTAAAACTACTTAGAAAATTCGTCAGGGGAGAGATGCCGCTGGGGAGAGCTGCTGAAATTTTGCCATCTTTGAAAGTATTTAAAAAATTTTCTTGGGGGACAGATGCCGCTGGCAAGACAATTAGTCCAGGGAGACTTGTTTCAGTTCAGTCATTTTTAATTGGATATTAAACATTTTTTAGAAGGAAGAGATGCCACTGGGAGAATTTTTACTGGTGAGAGATGCCGCATAAATGTCAATTTCACAGTCAGAAATGCCGCGTGGGAGAGAAACCGCTGGGTAGAGATGCCGCAGATGAGGCATGCCTTAGATGTGACATGCCGCAGAGGTGACATGCCGCAGAGGTGACATGCCGCAGATTTTACATATCGCAGAAGAGACACGTCGCAGATGTGACATGCCTCAGACGTGACATGCCGCAGGTGTAACTTGCTGCAGAGACACTTGCTGCATGTGATATGATATGGACCCGACTAATTTTCATTTAAGTCATTCGAAAATTCGGGCATATGAGAATGTTTGTGATATGTATTTTTATGTGTATCGGTAGATATCATACAACGGACTAAAGAGCTAGGACTACGATTCTATGACCAGAAATAATAATGTTGATATTGTCTTGAATGACAATAATAGTTTGAAGGATGGTGAGCGCTTATTTGCAGTATTGCTTCATATTTAAACGCGACTTTTAGAGCAGAATCTATGTTCATGGGGTTCCACGCTGCTACCGGGCCTGCTTTATTACCAGGTAAAACTCGTTTGAAGGTCTGAAGTGCACAATTATTAGGGGAGCTATTTATTGTTGAACATTCGAAGATTTATCATCAAGAGCTGTCCGAGCTCCTGATTTTAGGAGAATAACTCTATCGAAGAATTCGCTGACATTTTTCTCACGATTCATTTGAATAGTTAAGATATTATGTAAATAACATAAATAAGTTTTTCGCTGTACGAATAAAGATACATTTGTATAAATTGGATTTTGTATTGAATTCAGGGTTAAATAATTTTCCTTCAATATTCTTTAAAATTGGAATAAAAAACTAAGAAAATACTCTATAGTAAGATCTCTACTCAGTTAAAAGTAATGAATTAGTAAATAAGTGCATGTGGAAAATGACAGTAAAGGTTAGACAATCAGATTAGCTCAGGAACGAAAAGAAGAATATCGACTGTACAGATAAAAGACCTGAAACGTTCAGTGTTTATGTGTTGTATTTGGTTTTGCAATGAAAACTTGAGGTGTCACTAAATAGATAATTAATTACGACAGTGCAATGCTATGTACGACCTAATTCGCTTCTGATAAAAAATGCATAGCTTTTAAGTAAACAAGAAAATTATGTTAAGTTGCTGAAAAATTTCATATATTTATTGAAGAAACTCAGGAATAGATAACTTTAATTATTTTAAAAATGATCTGTTCACTACATCTGCAATAGCCGATGGAATCTCGGAAGCTATGACGTTAAAGTCAATAATTTAAATAATTTAAAATAAATGAATTATTGTTCAAAGAAGGGTTGTAAACAAAATCACTCAGGTTGACTTTGAAGTAGTTTGTGGGAATCGATACTATTGCCTTGGATTTTTGTTTGTGTTCAATCTGCGATAGATAGTTAGTCATTTACTATTGAAGACTATTTACAGTCAATTGATTCTTTAAGCAGATAATTTGTTTCCAAAGTTTTTTTTTGTCTCAGAGACAAGATGATGGTTATGTCTAAAAGACGTTCAAGCATTCATTACTTTGTACGCGAAGGGTCTCACTATAATCGCGCTTTGATTACTGAGTGGCAGTTGCTTTCATCGTCCATTAGAAAAAAAGGTAACGGTTAGACCGTTGCAAGTAATTATGAAATGGCCACGAAAGTTAGAATAATTTCATCTATGTGTTTTCTCGAGGAGTTATGTCGATAAAAATTACCTATTAGCTTAAGTGGGACGATGATCGTGGGGGCTAAGGCGTAGGCTTAGGACCCTCTCCTTTGGTTTGCGGGTTCGATTCCCGCCTCGCACTCTGGAAGAGTCTCGGTGGCCCATGCGGTGAACACAAGCCTAGCAATGGAGTTGTTTATCTCCGGAGAGTCGTGGGACCGGTACCTCTAGAGAAATAGGTTTTCTCTAAGTACTTAAAGCTGTTTCTCTTGGTGGTTCGGAACCTAACTTAAACTGTAGGTCCCCCTTCCACCACCAAGTAAGTGTATGGAGCGTGTGTAAAGGAATGGAGAAGAGGGTGTAAGAAAAATGTAAACCCTCAGGGGACACATTAGAAGCTTCCATTCCAATTACCTATCAGCTTTTTGTAACATTATTAGGTAACTTGTATTAGTTACTCTAATGCATTGCTGAATCTTTATTAATCATGAATTGATTCAACGCGTTGCTAAAATATAAGTAAACGGTCTGATCGAAAATGCGTACCTATCACTTAGCGACTGACTGCCTTCGTCGAGCAGAAAAAGGCAGTAAAGGTTAGACACACATTATTCATTTAATAATGAATAGAAATCTGTTGATTGTGTCTAATAATTAAAGTTGTAATTTTAACTTTTTCTAGTCGTTGAACTTGAATGAATTTAAAAATGATAATTCTGTTATAGGATTTCTATCTACGAGTGATCAATATGGGAAAGAGAGATTCTCGCAATGGAATTAACTTGTTTTCCTAGACCCCTACGATTCTAAATGATAAAGGCAATTAAAAGGTTTAACGTATTGTATCTTCTCTTCATGTCACAGTTTGAAAAGCCTGAAACATTGCAGTAATTTACGTTTTGGGAATTTATTAAGACTGAATAAAGAGATTAATATTGAAAAAGGGTCTAAATTTTACGAATTAATTAGTTTATATCTCTTGCGTTCCCTTTTACTTGAAATTTCCACACTGTTGTGGCTAATGTGTACAATTTCGAGTGCGGGTAATGAATTTTGAAACTAATTTTGATTTGAAATGTTTTTATCGCGGAAATGATCTTGAACGCGATTGTTGACTGATGAGTACGTTGCTTCAA
>NC_046660.1:34580089-34585711 GCF_010883055.1 Belonocnema kinseyi | reverse complement strand
TGAACAAATCAATAATAACAAATTTGTGACATTCTTAGCCCAAAAAGAACCCTGTGCGTTTAAAATGAAATCACCAGGGTAATCTTAAATTTAAAAGTATGAAACATCGGTTTCTAGAAAAAGCGTACTTAAACCTGGTGATTGCAATAAACTAAGAAGTCATCTTTTTTCTTAATTACAAAATATACGCGAGATTAGACAGAAATTCGTGATATTATTGATATATATAAATAGAATATGGATTTCCAATATAGTTGTCGTATATAACTAGAAACTTTACTTTTAATAGCCAGAGCCCGTTCGAGAACTTTGAGAATTATCTTTTTACTGGCACCGTATGTGCATATTGTATATAAATACCAATCGCCATTGAAGGTAAGGGATTATTTTGTGACTCAGGCTCCTCGATGTTAGAAGGCGGAGCCATATAATTTTTCAGGTTATCTTCTGTGTCTGTAAAAAAGACAAAGGAAAGTAATTGATGAATTTGCATCTGCTGGTGCGTAAAACTCTTCAAATTTTATCCGAATGACTCATATATCCACTGGGGATGTTACTGAAAAGGGGCATGAAGATTAGAATGAAAGTGCCGAAAATAAGCTTCATTTTCTTTATTTGTAGATAATACTCATAATTTCAGAATGTAGTGAAGAGAAACGAATAATTGTTCAGATATCCACTTACCCCAAAATATATTCTAGCCGTTTTCTGTACATAGGTAGATAACGAAGGAGAAAAAAAAAGATCCAGATAATGACAATTTATAACGGTTTGTATCTGCTCTTTTAAATTGTTGTACATGTTTCAGGATAACACTTTAAGTTGCAATGTTTCAATTTTTATAACTGCGTTTGCGTTTGAAGGTTGAATACCAAATACCACGAGATGAAATTGTATTTGAAATACAAAAATACTGAGGAAAAAGTCAATAAAACTAAAAAACATTTTGAAGACAGTAGTTTTTTTTTTTAGTAGTAAGTAGATTTGACAAGAATCAAACCAATCTTTTCTTTAACCGTTTATGTAAACAAGTTCAATTTAATGCAAAACAGGTTTTTAACATAGATAGATCTATGTAGAGAATTCAAATTAAAAAAATGCATCAAAAATATCTCAAATGTTAAAATCCTGGATGAGGTAGCTGAAACCTTAGCACTAGGTGAAAAATTTGGTATTCCTTTCAATTTCAATAAGTTACCTATATATAACTTAGTTGCTATTATAGAAAATTGTTTGAAAATTGTAGAGCATAAAGAATAGAATCTTAGTATCAGAAAAGCAGTTACTCAACTAATCTAAAACCATAATCGGAATAATAACTTTAAGAACTTTTAGAAATGTTTTGACCTTGCTCATAATTTTCCAAAGGCTAATAAAGATTTTTTTTAAATGCAGATAAAGGCAACATAATGGTAGCAGTTAATAGAGAAAATTATAATAAGGCTGTTAATAACATGCTCAAAAATTATAATTTGTATAAAAAGATAAAAACCAATCTTGTTCCAACAACAGAAGGACAATGTAATGTTATAGCTATTCTATGGGAGCAAAACAGATTAATAAATGAACAAACGGCTTATAAATTAAAAACCCATAATAATACTGTAGGTAAAGCTTATTCTCTACCAAAAGTGCACAAACCAGAATTGAAATGGAGATTAATTGTTTCCACAATTGGTTTTCCTACTTATAACTTAGCGAAATATATTTCTAATGTTTTAAAACCATTTTCAGGTAACACAGAATCATTTGTTAAAAATATCTAGGATTAAAAGGACACTTTAAACCAAATTAAAGTTCCTTTAACACATTCCTTAGTTTCATTGGACGTTGTTTCAATGTTTGATAACATTTCATTAGATCTAGTATTAGACTGTATCGAAAAAAACGAATACAAAATAAAAATTTAACTAAAATAACCAAAAATGAAGTTTTAGATGCTACTAGAACTGTTTTCAATAACCTGGTTTTCTTTTTTAATAGAAAATATTATAAACAATTAAATGGTTGTCCTATGGGTTCACCATTGTCTTCTATAGTTTAAAATCTGGTTTCACAAGATGTTGAAACAAAAGCTTTAAAAAAGTTGAATTTCGAACCTATTTTATATAAAAGGTATGTGGATGATGTTTTAGCTATTGTTCCTTCTGAAGGAATTGTTGATTTCGTGAATGCTTTCAATAGTATTGAAAATTCCATTCAGTTTACATCTGAACTTGAAAATGATAATTCAATAAATTACCTAGATTTGCAAACTATAAAAACAACTGAAGGTAAGTTAATTACCAATTGGTTTAAAGAAGCGCCATGGTCTGGTAGATTTTTTAATTTTAATCCCCATCAATTATATTGTAAAAATGTCGGCCTAATAAAAAGTTTAATCGATAGATGCATAAAATTAAGTGAAAAAAATTGGAGCTAAAAGTTGCGTTACCGTATGTTCGAGGACTCTCTGAAAGGTTGCGAAGATCGTTAAAAAAATTCAACATAAATGTTTATTTTAGTAATCAAAACTCTCTTGAAAAAGTTTTACTTAATCCAAAAGATATCTATAGTAACGAAAATTTGTCAGGAATTATATACCTCATCAAATATAATTGTTGTAAAAAAGTTTAAATTGGTGAAACAGGTAAAAGATTAAAAACTAGGGTTTTGAAACATAAAAGAGATTGTAGAGTTGGAAATTTTAATACAGGTCTTTCAACAACGTTGTTGGAACTTAAACCATTATTTTGATTTTGATTTTACCAATAATAAAATTCTTGCTTAGGAAAAAAATACATGTAAAAAGACGCATAATTGAAACCATTTTTATAAACAAATATCATAATATTTCGATTAACTTACAGACAGAAATCATGAACGTTAACAAAATATATCAAAGTATTATAAAATAAACAAAACCAAGTTAAAATTCCAGTTACTTTGGGGCGCTTTCCTCATTTGCGGTTTCCTTAAAAATACGCCTTCAATCTGTATTCATGAATTTACCACATTAATGTATGTTCGTCGCTGTCCAAAAACATCGTAAGGATTTCCGTCAATTAAGATGTAGCTTTTTATTTAAAAAAGCCTCTACAATTTTTATGAGGCTTTTCTATTATATGTTTTGCGTTACATTTTATTTTAATTTCGTGTCACACGTCATTATTATTTTAAAAAATTGAAATGAACTATTGACAGATGTTTGACTCCAAAATTAATATTCTTGGTTCTTTACAAGATCAAAAGCACAAGTAATTTTTATTTCTGTTAATTAAAAAAATCAATTTGCTTGTAATTGTATGTAAGAAAAGATCGTTATTTACATATTATTTATTTAGATTCTTTGAAAAAAGTACACAGTGGTAGCCAAAACGTCAGAACGACAGAATTTTAATAAACAAACTTTCCAATCATTTCGTTTTATTCTTTTAATTATTGAAGACCGTAAGAGTTAGAAAAATTGCCCATTTGACTCATCAGAAGAAATATTTTATTTCAAAGTTTCTATCTAAAATAAATCCTACGTCTTTCCTTTCAAGAGCATAATGATTAAAAAGTTGGATCTTTTTAATGCTATTTTCGAAAACAAGCGTCGTTTGGCTTTTGAGAATATACGATCGGTTTTCGCAGTGTACCTATTTTAACAGTAAGAAAAAATATGGTCCAGTATATTTTCGACGGGAAACTTTTCTCGACGTTTCTTTTCGGTTATAAAGAAAGCTTGGTATTTTTCGTTAACGAACCTGTAGATTAAAAAGTGAACTTTCTAGCCTGAGCACACAAATTTTAAAAATATTATACGCTAAGTGAATCACTAAACTCATACACAGGGTGATTTTTTTAACTTGAAACTTTCAAAAATATCGAAAAATAGGAACTCTATGAAAAAATGTTATAAATCAAATTTTAATCACTCTGAGGAGTACATACACTGATGTTAAAATCGGTCCCCCCCACACCGCCCGGTGGGGGCAAGTTCAAAATCTTAAATGGGAACCCCTATTTTTATTGCATATTCGGATTATTTGGATAAAAATACGTATGATTTGTCAAAAACATTTTTCTCGTTTCGCGATAGATGGCGCTGTAACCGACGAAATTCAATTTTTCTTCATTTTACTCTTACTGAGAATGCAAGCTTACGATTCTGCAACAGTCGAAATTAGTCTTAAAACAAAATACTACTTTTAGCCTAACCCAGGAACAACGACATGGGCGTAGCAGTTTTCTGTTCCCTTCGGGGTGCTTGATTAATGTGAGTCCCCTTGCCTCTCATGAATCGGGGTACTTAATTAACATGAGTTCCCTCGCCTCTCACGATTCGAGGTACTTAGGGAATCATCTTTTAATTAAAGTGAGTGCTCTAAATGATGACTTTCGGCTTCAAAGCATTTATTAATCCGTTATTCGAATGAATTTACACAACGGAGAAGTGTATCTTCTTGAATTTCAGCACGTGCACTTGTAATGCGGTCAATCATATTCTCACGCGTGGTTGGTTTTTATTTGTACACTTTGTCTTACAGATAGCCCCACAAAAAGAAATCTGGTGAAGTAATATCGGGCGAACTTGCAGGCCAATTTATCGGACCGTCTCTACTAATCCAGCGACCATCGAAATCACGATCAAGAACTTCTTGTGCTACCGTTGAATAGTGTGCCGAATAACCATCATGTTGAAACCATATGTTCCGCCGCATTTCTAAGTTCAAGTCTTCAAGCAATATTAGCCGTTCATTTTCCAAAATGTCTTGATATTTTGAATTATTTAAGCTGCCTTCGAGAATCTGGGGACCGGTCAGTTTGTTGCCAATTATTCCACACCATACGCTGACAGTCCATGGATGCTGGTGTTCGACTTCACGAAGCCACTGCGGATTTTCAATAATCCAGTAGTGCATGTTGTGTCGATTAACTATTCCATGGTTCGTAAAAGAGGACTCGTCAGAGAATAATACATAAAGAAAAAAGTTGGGAGTTTGTTGTATATATTCACGTGCCCACTGAAAAAGTTACCTGATTTTGAAAATCAACGCCATAAAATTAAGGAATATTCAGGAAACACTGTTAATGTAAACGTATTACTTAATAATGACTTTTTTCAGAATGGACATACGTTTTGGCACGTTTTTCAAAATAATAATCACCAAAGAGATCCGAAGCTCTATTGCCCTTATTTTTAACCGAATTTAGAAAGAAGGAGGTTCTACCTATGTTGGTCACGATGTATTTTTATTATGCATAAAGTTTTATTGCACTCGTACAATGATTCTGTAGCAATTTAAAAAAATCTTTTTTTCTGTGATTAGTCATTTCAAATTTCAAATGGTATATTTTTTTATTGTTAATGTATTGCAGAATCGTAAGCGTGCATTCATAAACATCTTCATCCAAAGAATCTGAATATGCAATAAAAAATAGGGCTTCCCATTAAAGATTTCAAATTTGCCCCCAACCCCACTCCCAGGGGACGGTGTGGGGGGACCGATGTTAACATCAATGTGTATACTTCTTAGGGTGATTAAATTTTTATTCATAACATTTTTTCATAAAGTGCCTATTTTTCGATATTTTTAAAAGTTTCAAGTTGAAAAAATCACCCTGTATATGTTCAAGCTTTTTTTAAATAAGAATAAT
>NC_046660.1:34564916-34579989 GCF_010883055.1 Belonocnema kinseyi | reverse complement strand
TCCTCTAGAATCATTCCGAAGGGCCTATGACAAAGCTACCGAACCTGATAGAGGGTCCCTGTACCAAGGGTTTCAGCTGAATATGGTTACAAAAAATAAATAGGCAATCGCGGACAATTGTCCAGGGGTGGTCCCGAAGGAATTAACCCCCAAGCGGAGGTGTGAAAACCGTGCCGAAAGATGAATGGCACCTGGGTGAGGTGTCTAGAACGGTGACTCTGAGATACCGGGAGACCTCTCGGAGTACGCAGCCTTATCCTTGCATGCGGGGCTCTACAAGAATGAACGAATCCTTTCCTCTAGCTTCTCGTGGGAACAACATAGTTGTAGTAAGTGCGGTTTAAAAGACCAGAACGCGCAGGGCACCCGACAATGGGTCGGCCAACAATGCCGACCAATTTAGAGCTGTGGGAGCCAATGAAAATGTATTCAATGTGATGGATCGGCGGGATCTCGCGACCTTTGGGTGGACGGAGCAACTGAATCACGATTTGCTAGACTGCTACGATGCGAGTGTGGCCCGTGAACGGGGTTACATGGCACGGCTGCATGCTCTGTGGTGCGAGAAACACCCTGAGTTATCGCAGTTTACGCAGCAAAGTCTGCGAAACCATGCTGAACTACTTCGAAAAAGGAGCTATGTAAGCGGAACGCCTACTCTACCACAGCTAGAGCAAACCGGCAATAGAGAAACAGAGGCGACACTAAGACAAACGGCGGGCAGGTATCCAATAGAGGAAGAGCGATGATTTACGATCCGGAGAAACATTAACACCAAGGGTTCTCTTAAGCCTAAAGATTTCGCTTAAATGAATGATGAGCTTCGTGGACATTTTTCCGGAGAATCCGACCTCTGGAATATCAATTATTGTGTGTATAATGCAGCAAGAGCTTTGTCCGATTCGAACCGTAAAAAAAACCAACGGTTGATTATAAGACCAAAAGACGAATGCATCAACTTGCCATAAAAATAGGCTGGGCAAGACAGTACGCGTCCCGCGTTCAGTGTGTGATTGAACATCTCACATCTGGCAAGAATTTTACCGCCAAAGTTCGAAAGTTCGCGCGCGAACTCCGGACCCGTTATCACACACTTAACAAGTCAAAGCTGCTGACCAGCAGGCAGCATATTGTTGAGAGAATATGGATACTATCTGACGCTAAGAGAAGTCTAGAGCGGATGGAGAGGTGGGTCAGAGAAAATCAACAGTTTCTCTCTGACCAATCTCGACTCTTCCAAGAACCTCCAGTTACTGTCGAACATCCACCCAAACGAGAGAAGGTCGAAGTATTTTGGAGAAAAGTCTACGAAGTGCAGCTTAGATTGGACGAAGACACAGGAAATATAAAAAGCTTCAAGAAGCTATGTGATGCCCTCATAACACCTGATAAAGAATGCCCACCAATCGCTACCGAGGAGGTGAAAAAAGTATTAAGAGGAATGAAGAACTATTCCGCACCGGGACCAAATTGTATCAAAACATTCTGGTGGAAGAAGTTTTCTTCAACCCATCAGCATTTGGCCTGTATTTTCACCTCATATTTAAAGTCGGAAGAGCCGATTCCGGAGTGGTTGATGGAAGAGCGCACAGTACTCCTGCCGAAAATAGGCAACTTAGTTGAGCCGACGAATTACAGGCCAATCACTTATCTGAACACACTTTATATGATCTTCCCAGCTATCCTAAATGATAGGACTGTTCGGGCAATTGAACCTGTGTGGCAAGAAATGTATGAATAACGAGGCTCAAAGAAAGGCGTAGCAGGATGTCGGGAGAACCTGCTCATCGATAGATTTGTCTGGAAAGATGCAGTATTCTACCAGCGTGACCTATCGATGGCCTGGATTGATTGTCGGAAAGCTTTCGATTCGACCTCACATAGACTTATCATCTGTCTTTTGGAAATCTTAAAGATTCATCCGCAAATAGTTAGGTGCATAGAGAGATTGATGCCGCTTTGGAAAACCAGATTTACTATCTCATCTGGAAAAAATCGTGTGACCACTAACAAGGTCACCTTTCAGAGAGGTGTCTTTCAGGGCGACACCTTGAGCCTACTCCTCTTTTGCCTTACATTATTGCCACTATCTCTAGCACTTCGCCATTCCAACGGATACTTGTGCAGCAAACCTGCAGATCAAAAGTGCCAGGTCACTCATGTATTTTACATGGACGATCTTAAGATTTATGCTAAAAAGAGAGAGGAAATACACCTAGCTCTAGGGATTGTCGAATGATATACTAAGGAAATTGGAATGGAATTTGGGTTAGCCAAATGCGCCAAGGTTTATTTTAAGCGAGAAAAACTTAATAGCACCCCTGAAGATCCTGAGCTCGTTGATAGAAGCGCTATACGACACCTTTGCGCTGGAGAGACTTATACATACCTGAGCGTGCCTCAGAGCCAAATTCAGGATGTGACATCTATAAAGGATACTCTTCGAAGCAGATACAAACGTCACATCTGGCAGATTTGGTCTTCCGAACTGTCGGCGAGGAACAAAGTATCTGCAACGAACATGCTTGCCGTCCCGGTAGTACTCTATTCATTTGGAGTAGTTCCATGGACGAAGAACGAGCTCAGATCCCTTGATATCGGGACAAGAAAGGTTATGCACATGAACAAAAGCATGCATCTTAAGTCTCTCGTTCCGCGACTGTACATCTCACGTTGTCAAGGTGGACGCGGAATATTGAGCCTTGAATGTCTTCACAACAGCATTATTCTGTTTACAGCACATAGAGTTTCAAATGGAAGAGACCTTCTTCTTGAAATGGTCAGAAATCACGAAGAAGTGTGCAAAGGAGCGTTTCTGTACGATGCAGCGGAGGAGGCTGCTGAAACACTCGGACTTCACTTCAGTATTAGGGATGAGCAAAATGCATCAAATCTTATCTATCTCGAGTACTCACTGCTGAAAGCCCGGATTAAAAAAGCACAAGAGAAAAACTTTCGTGAACAGCTCCTCCATAAGAGGATGCACGATATCTTCCACAGATATGTGAAGGATCAGTCAATGTCTTGTGAGCTAACGTTTGCTTTCCTTAAATCGTGCTGATTGAAGTCTGGTACAGAGGGTTTCATATTTGCATGCCAAGACAATGTCATTTCCACCTTAACATACCGTCGCCACATTTTAAGATAAGACATTCCTGATGATCGCTGCAGGGCGTGCCGTGCACACCCCGAGCATTTAGCTCACATACTATCAAGATGTCCAACTCACGCGGGAACGACCTACATTCAAAAGCAGAATGCGGCGCTTAGAGTGCTTTATTACCACCTCTGTCATTCTTACGGCATTAATTTCAATATTGCTCCTCTAAATGCTCCTAGGGAAATCGAGTCAATTGTCGAGAATGGGAAGTGCCGCATATACTGGAACTTTATATTCTCGACAGTTGTTTTTGTTTCTCACTCGAGGCCTGACATGGTTCTTCTTGACTTCGGAAAGCGAACCATGTTCGTTATCGAATTTTTGGCACCAGCTGACAAAAACATCATAGCCAAGGAGAATGAAAGGAAAGAGAGGTATCGAAACCTTATAAGGGAGTTGCAACGATTGTACCCGGAATATTCTATTAAACTAATCGTCCTTATCATAGGGGCTCTTGGAGGTGCCAAGCTTTCACTCGCTAATGGCCTAAAAAGCATCCCTGTGTGTCAGCAATATGCTAAAACACTTGCGGGAAAAATGCAGGAGGCGGTAGTCCTTGGGTCGCTCCGTGTTCTTAGGGTGCACGAGAATTTTGCTGGATCGTCGTATTGATTCCGTTACAGACTGTAACCACCTATCTCACGGTCGTGAGACGTGGTTGTGGCTGAAATTTTACCGCGATTTCGCTGGGAGCGGGTACAATTTTCCAGATTAGCACCCGCTTCCGGCGAAAACCTGCGGTTGTCCTTATGACAAATTTTTAATTATGTATATATACGTACATAATAAAAGAAGTTATTTATATTGTATCGCTTTTCTTTTTTAATCTTTCAAATGCTGCATAACTTTAAGTTCGTGTACATTTCATTTGCTAATATCCCCGATTAATTAAAATTCATTCGGAAATTTAGACATTCTAATCTCGATTTTTCTTCTCTCCCCCCCCCGAACAATTTTTCTGACTACGGACTTGTTTCTGGCAAATAACAACTTTTCAATTCAACCAAATATCAGCTAACAGCTTTAAGGACTGAATCGTCAAAATAATGTTTCTCCAGAATACGTATTTTGTTTGTCTTGAGTAATTTTATAGTACGGACGTGAAGATGTACATAAAAAAATGCTCTTAAATCATGTGTGATATGTAGTTTACGCACTTATAAAGTAAACAAACATATATTTCTATTGCATACAATTTATTTAAAATACAAGATTCTTATAAAAGCTTTTTGAATTCTTGAGCTTGAACTTAAGCTTTTCGAATTTTTAACAAATGATATTATTATATGGAAGTCTTCCTCTTCTATACATATTTGTTTTCATAATAATGAAATCTTGTAAGTTTGAGAAATTATCCGAGGAGTAGATTACATTTTCAAAAATTTTAGTTTTAAAGAACCTTTCAGAACTGGTACAGTGAAATATTTTTGTTTTTTTTCACAAGAGAACTCACCGACAAGTCTTAAAATAAAGCTCATTAAAAAAATGTTTTGGTGTTATTTTTCGGTTTTAGTTATTTTAGGTCGCCTTTAAATTTTGTATGTGATGCATAATCATATAGAAAATGTTTAGAATGATGCCCTATAATTAATCAAACTTAATTAAAATGAAAGTGCTTGACATACAAATTGAAGGAAAAATAAATTTCAAATGCTTCTTTTAAAGAAGAACCTTTGGCAAAAACAATTTTCATCTAAAAGGTTATTGAAGAGCATTGCCGTCTGAATATCGACAAAATACTTGAAATATTTAAAAAATGATCAGATTCAAAAAACTTTAAAAAAAGAAATTTTGTTAAAAGTTTAATAAATTTTTGTCAAAGTTTTTGGTTGATGATGAAAGAACTTGCTAAAATGTGAAATTTGTATACACAGAATATTCTTCACAATATTGAATTGAAGAAATGGCTTATCGAAATTAAAGTAAAGTCCTTCCTTTGAATTTTTAAAAATTTGTCAACGTAAGTTGATTTTGAAAACTGAACTTGCACGCGAAAGATTTGAGCTGAATTTTTCTCAGTAGTTTTTACAAACTTTGATCTTAATGTCAATCGGAAAGAAAGCGTTGATTTTAAACATTAAAAAAAAATTATATAACAATTTTTTGGTCTATAACCCGCCTGTCAGGATTTTATGCAGGTGGATGTACGAAAGAAAAAACCTTTGTGTATAGGTGAACACATATGCGATTGAAACCTGAAACACCTTCTTATGTTACATTGTGAACATACATTAAAACTACTTTCTGTTACAGGCAATGAGATATTTGATAATTAAAATTTGTCATATAATATTATTTCTGAATTTAATACAAAAATGCACAGTGTCAGCATTTATAACTCTAAGTAATAAAAACTTGTCGTTTTATATTAGACTTTACTCAATTATCTGGTGAGCAAAGAAATTGCTTCAATGACTGAAAAGTGGGAATAATACATTTCTGATGACGTATTATTTTCGTCTCAACTAATTTTATGGTAGCGATACTAAATTCTAATCAAACACATATGTTCATACACTGTCAGATTTGTATTCCTTTAATAGATAACGTTAACAAATATATATTTATCTTAGTTAACGATTTGTTCAAATAGAATATTTTCAAACAAAAATGTTTTAATTTCTTGTGAATTTTTATTTCGAAAATAAAGTTAATATATGAAAATATCGCGTATTTGTACACAATTTCTAAAATATTTTATAATATGAAGGAACCTGTAATTCTAATCGATTTCTTTTATAGGTAGTTAGTTTTAGGTTCCCCCGGATTTTTTTCTAGAATAATAAATATGTTGTCTTAAAAATTTGGGAAATGATAGCGAACATGCTAACGGACGTCCCCACACACTTTTTTTGTAGGTTAATTCAAAAAAGTTTTAATTTAGAAAAATGTGATTAATGTATATAGCGCTTAGGAAATCGTGTCGATTTTTTCAGTGTTAGATTCCCCTGGCTTTTTTCCTAGGATAAGAAATATTTTGCCTTCAAAATCTGGGAAATGATAGCGAACATGCCCGGGCGTGACTTCCAAACTACACAATATTTTTGTTTAAAAACCTTGGACTTATAAGTAAACCTAGTAACTAATCTCCCGGAACTATCCTTGTTTGCAGCCAATCAAAAAAGTTTATTTCATAAATAATTTCCAGATTATCGGAAAGGCAGAGATGAAAAACGAAGTAACCTCAAAATAATTCATATACATAACATTTTTATTTAGCACAATAATTTTTTTGTTATTACCCCTCCAAAAAGAGTCTGGGGACATCCGTTATGATATTTTATAGCATCTCTGAATTCAGTTTTTAAAAATTTTCATTTTTGGGGAAAAAAGCCGGGGAAACTGTAAGTATCACATGCCCTTAAGGTTTAAAAATTCTTCAAGACCAGTTCGATAGATATAAGATAATGACCATTCGTTTTCTGTGATCTTTATGTACGTTTAAGTGTCAAGCCGTAGGTATAAGTACGTTGATTAAAATTATGTTTAAATTCATAAAATTTGGCTAAAAATAAAATTTTAAAATATTTACCAAACTCTTGTTTTTAAATTTTTATATTCTCTTATATTTTCAAACATTTAAGGCAAACAACATTGAGTATCTTCATCAAAATTTCCATTCTGCGGGTAAACATTTCTCACGATTAGTCATTAATTACGTAATATTTATTCGTGTTCTTAGCCCAGATTTCAAGATTCAAATTTTTTAAATTATGATACGCTCTTGATTTTACGAATTTAAAAACATTCAGGACCAATTTATTAGATTTGGCGAAGAGTGGAACACATGTTTCGAAAAAATGATTTTTCTGAAAACCATTGGACTTTTAAAAAGCTACATATTTTTTAAATCTTCCTCTAAAGTATTTTCAACATAAGCTTACTTAGCTCCATCTAAATCTTCAATCGTCTTTTTTTCTAATATATTTTCTTTCGACAAGAATCTTTATAAAAAATACACTTATATCGCAGTTTTGATCAAAGAAAATTTTTCATTTTTGCAGACATTTCTTTTGATCTCAAGATTAATATTCTAAAACAATAGATTGCCCTTTAATGACATTTA
The DNA here is from genome assembly GCF_010883055.1 of Belonocnema kinseyi. Taxonomy (NCBI): domain Eukaryota; kingdom Metazoa; phylum Arthropoda; class Insecta; order Hymenoptera; family Cynipidae; genus Belonocnema; species Belonocnema kinseyi. The sequence continues at coordinate 34,572,763 of NC_046660.1, read as the reverse complement.
TATCATGGTTTTTTAAAATTTTGGTAAACAAATTCACAGTATAAATATTTTTTACCTATAAGGTTCTCTTTCTCAGCAAGATCACTTATTATTATTTTACGAATCATATTCTGGCGAGAAAAAGAAACTTATAAGCTGAAACAGCCGAAAGAAATTTTTTTATTTATAAGAATTGATAAATACAATGATAATTATCACCATTTTTTGTCAAATATATAATTTTTCGATGATAAAATTATTGTTGAAGAAAGTGAATTTGAAGAAAAGGAAAATGTTGTATGTTCAAAAATGTGAATATTTTATAATAATTGTTGATAAAAAACACAAGTTATTATTCCTCAGAGAAAAAGAAATGATTTAAAGAAAAACTTTCCTTTGCAATCTAAAATGTACACTCTATTCATTTATTCACAAAATATTATCTTTAAGGCGAATCAAGACCTCCATTAGTGATGTTCTTGAAAAATGTATGGGCATCCCCAGAACATGATATTTCTTAACTAGAAATATATTTTAAAGAAAAAGAAATGTGAGAAAACTATATTACTGCACTAATAGTATTACCAGTATAAGGCGTGCAAAGCCTGGATATCATTGGATATAATTTTTCTCTTTGATTTGCAATATGAACTATATTATTTGTTTGTTTAAAAGTATAATATTTTTGGCACACTTTCACATTGCTTAGGGGTTCCAAACAACGGGCGCAGAGCCAGGATTTCCTGGTTAACAATTTAGTTAAATATTTCATTAGGTTAATAAAGTCAGCTAAAATAAAAAAAATAATTATCTAAAAAATTCAGCTTTATTTTGACAACTTCAACTACTTTTTTAAACTTTGATTGCTTGGTTAAAAATTACTCTTTATGATTTAAAATAAAAATAAAAAATATTATGGTTTAAAATATAAACTAATACATACTGTTCGTTTAAAAATGAAACTATTTTGTTGCAAATTGATGTATTATGTTGCAAATTCATGTATTCTGTTGCAAATTCATGTATTTTGTTGAAAATTCTTCGTTTAGGACAGAAAATTAATCTTTTTGTTTGGAAATTATTTCTTCAAGTATCAAATTAATCTTTTTTGATTGAGCAATTATTCGGTTAAAAGTAATTTTTTGTGTGTGAACATTTCATATTTTTTGGTTAAAGATTCAAGTAGTTTCTTGAAAATTAATTTTATTTAGTAGAGGATTCGCCTGGTTTACTTTTTGGTGTAAATATCAATTATGTAATACATTTTTCTTTGAAAATCATACTTTCTGTTAGAAAATTAATTTTTTATTGAAATTTTGATTCGAGACAGCTTAGATTTAACAAAATCATTTTGATTGCCTCAGGAATCTTAGAGAAACGACATTTATATAACATGTAAAACAAATAAACTTGAAAAAATGATTATTTGACATTTTTATTTCGGATCTAAAATCATTTTCCCTCTTAATTCAAAAAATTGCATAAACTGAATTGATTCAGATTTTAAATAATATTGTGTAAGCTAATATAGCGGAATATGGTAAAAAAATTGTTCCAATGTCGCTCGTATCAAAGTGGCACGTGTCGATTGGGTGTACTTTCAACCTTTCAAGGACAACAAATAAAGCTTTCCTGTTTCATAACAATTAAAATATTTTTCACCGAACATTTTATTGTCCTAGCCTCATTTAATGATAAATAATGTGATAATGCTTGTAGATATACAGGCAACATGCATGCAAAATCTTATCACTCAAGAAATTCTTTCAAAATCGGTTAATTCGCGGTCTCCAGAAAAATGAAAATTTTTATTTGTACCCTGGTTATCCTTTTTATGACATTTCTTGATTCCGTTCGTAAGTAGAACATAATACCAAATTAATCATACATTGCAATATCTTAAATCCAGGTATAGAAAATATTAAAATTTAGTATTTCGGGAAGTAACATTTTTGGAACATATGTTAGCATTGGATTCAGTCTATCGGTACACGTGAAGACTAACTGTGGAATCTGTGATACATGTTTTGGAAAAAATGATCTAATAATGATCTGCAAACAAATTAATCGAGCTAGAATTTAAATTTTTTCCAAAATAAGTTACAAGAAAAATAAATAGATTTAATTCAATTGTTCAAATTTTCTATTTATATTAATATTTGCATCATATCCCTAATTTTAAAATGTTTGATAAATTATTAAAAATTAGTGAGGTTACAACTGACATTTTCGCCAAAATATGCTCAGTTGATTGAACTTCACATCTATTTCTTTTCGTCCATGTGTTTGAAATTTTGTTATCTATTATACTAATGACATTTATACGTAAACGCAATTTAAATAATTAAATAATTTAACTAGTTATAATTAATAAATAATATTGATCATGATTGTTCATCACTCGCAGTACTGCAAATCTGAAATTTGTGAATTAAAATATGTCTACAGCTTTTGAATATCTACCGTAATGAAAATAATGAGATTTTTTTCGATTTTTTGTTTCCTTTTTAGCGATACACTTATTCATCTGTTACTTTTAAATACATTTGCAATCAAATATAGTTAAAGCTTCAACATTTAGCTCTGTTATGAATAATTTAAGGTAGAAAATAGGACATTTTCATCTTGTTTTCGTACACCAATTACATTTTTCATATTCCATGTATCAAAATATTTTATAAATTATAAATAACTTGGGTAAACAAGCGGAAAAAATAGTTGCCCTTTAATATTTGTAGAATTACAATTTACAACATATTAAACTACAGAACATTATTAAATATTAAAACTGGGGGCTTCCATAAATAACCTAAATTAAAAAATGAAATATTGTGTATTTTTAACTAAATTTTATACGTACGAAAATAGCTTAACCAGACTTAATAGAATCTAAAAAATTCTGGATTTTAGTACGTTTGGTAAGCTTTTTATGTCGAATGTTAACAAGTTTTGAAGATTAGTAAGTCCTAGAAGCCATTTAATAATATTACAAATAATTTTTTGAACCGCCAAAAATACATTAAAATATTCGAAAAACTTACTTAAATTATTTAAAACAACCCTAATCTTTAATTAGTTGATTGAAAATATATCTGAGTTTTTAAGCTGTGTAAACAAACTTTTTTTTAGGTTGTTTAGGGAGCAAGAAAATTAAAAAGGCATTTCTGTCGTAAGCAGATTGACCGAATTTTTCTTGAAAATTGTCTCATTTATTTTCAACACCTATATTTTGTTTAATAAAACCAGCAGATCAAAACTAAACAGTCCACAGTTTGTTTAAACTGGGTTTATTAAACAGAAAATTCTAAAAAATTCAAGTAGACATGCTCACCAAAATTTTTTGTTCATAATTCGTTTTTTCGATTATAAAAAAAATATCTAAAGAAAATTTTTTCATTGTAATAGAATCAAAGTTAACTGTTTATTGTAGATTATTGGTCGCTGGATTTGAATCTGAAAGCCAAATATTTCTATGTCAAAAAGCAACCCACGGCACTAACACTTATCACGAATAAAAATATAAAATTTAACAATAACAAAAGGAACCCTTAGTGCATTTAACGGCCATGCCTCAGCTGCCTTCAGCTAAAACTGCAACAATAAAAAATAAGAATTAAAAAATAGTCACCTCAAAAACCTCTTCAAGAATCCAGTTATCGTATCCTCGTCTCCACAGCAATATTCAACATCCTCAAAAGTAACCCAACCCACATGGGGGGGGGGGGGTTAATTTGTTAAAAAGAAGGCATGTTCTTTAAGAATTTTTTTTGTGATACATATAGTGTGAGTATATTCAGTCAATTTCAGTGATTCAGTGAATCTACGGAGCGCCGGAAAGAAGTGTTTTTCTTCTGTATGCATCATAACTTGCAACAGAATCATCTTAAACAAAAATATCCGAATTGTATTGCTTAAAGGAGATTTTCTCAAGGTAAACCTTGGACGATTTTTTAAAAATAATTATTAACTTTACAATAACAAATTACCTATTTTTTTTTAGCGAAAATAGGTTTTTTGACTTCCAAGTTTTACGGAAAATTGAAAAATCGAGAAAAAAATCCACTCAGGGGTACCTCGAGAAACATCTCCTTTAACAAAAGCATTTTGATTTTTTTGCTTTAGATGAGTCTGTTGCGACTTATGTTGTACACCGCAAAACATTTTTTTCGAGGCACCTCTGGAGATTCACTGTCACTCGCTAAACTTTCCATATTTTTCAATGAAAATTAAGGAAATTATTGTGCAACTGTTGCATTATTATATGGAAATTGACTGTATAAACTCACAATATCTGTATCGCCAAAAAAATGCTTAAAACATGCCTTTTTTCATCGAGTTTTCCTTATCCCCCCTATCCTTCAACAAATACTATCTAAGCTGTCTTATGGCTAGACAAGTAAAAAAAATTTAATGGAAAACAATTGACAAATCGTTTTCTCAATGATCTAGTGTTTATCTTTATCTCCACAAAAATAATCAACAAGACCGAGACACATTCCCCTAGCATATTTTATCAAGCCTCATAAGAGGTGCTTTAAAATAAAACAGCCACAAAAATTCAATATCAAATATCGAAATTAGACAACCTGGAAGTGAGAGAAATCTAATATTGTATACTTTCAAATTGGTTTAAAAGTCGGTTCGAAAACACTGGTATTAAAAAGTGCAAAAATATTATGCCTAAATATAGAGCATTCGAGCCCTCATCAATGGCTTTAAACGTGGAAATAAGCGATTCAAATCTAGGTATGGCGCGTGAGCTAAATTATTAAAAAAAATATTTTCTGCAGAGATTTCAGATTTTTCAGTTCCAGTTTTTTAAACATTTTTAGGGGGCTTTTAGAGTCTTTTAAATTTATGCCGGCTTCTAGGACACTGTTATGCACGAGAAAATTATGATAAAGGGTACCCCTGTATTTTCTTCACCTATAAATAAATAAATATAAAATGCTCTCGGGTTTTATTGGGATTAAAATGAACTCACAAAAAATTCAAAACATATGGGTGAACAAAACTAGAATAGAACTAGATCAAGTTTAGAGTTACGCCAATTTTGATGTCCCCTATATCTTGCATTTTCTGTGACCTGATTTTGATCCCAAGAAAGCCCTTAAGTGCCAAACAAGTTTTTTATTTTGTTTTCATGGGGACAACACATAAAATTTAATTATACACAATATTAAAACATAATTATACCGCGAAGAATACTGTTATAGATTCTATAAACAATTGAAAAATGTAAAAAGAAAACAAAAAAGTAAATTAGAATTTTGCAGATGATAATTTTTAAACTTATTTTGCTCACGCTATTTTTCTAAATATAAATCCATCGGATTCACAGTTAGTACACTTCGTAGAGATCCCAATGCACTACTTTTAAGCATCGCATTCTTTAAGATTACTAAAGACATTTTTTCCGATTCACCCTACATTCCAACTTCAAAAAGGCATAATAATTAGTTTTTCTCACTTTTAGTTTATCTAGTTTTTGTTTAGAAATTTCATGACTTTCTAAGTTCAAAACAACAATGAAAGCGTTTGTTAAATTTGCTATGGGCAGTTGAATGTTTGAAGGAAATCGGTGATATTGACTAGAGTCTTTGTTTGGTTTTTCAATTTTTCAATTAAAATTTTTTAGGCTGTTCTACTTAAAGGCAGCTGAGACGAAGTTCGTTGAACTTACCAGTTTTTGCTTTATTTTTAATAATTTATGGGAATCATGAAAGTAGCTAGAGTCGTGGGAAGTTGGTTGGTGTGATTATTTTCAATGTAAATTTTTTTAGTCGTTTCAGTTAAAGACAGCTGAGATGGGGTTCCACGAATGTACTAGGGGTTGTTTTTCAGGGTCGCGGATGAGTTTAGCTAAATATGCTCAGGGTGGTTCTTTTAGGTTATTCATTATTACCGTGGGTTTAGGAATATATTTTATAGTATTTAAAGGTAAATTGTATGATTTTTTTATTTCAAATTTTGTGGCCTTGTTTAGTGAAGCTTGAAAAATCAATAACTTCTGACTAAAATTGTTAGCTTGTTTAATATGTGTAGCTTTCATTAGGGGTAGGAGTTAGTGCTATGGTATGTTGCAAAATAAATTCTTCTATTTTCCTTAAGCTAGTAAAAAGCTCAGGCCAATGATATATATTTTCTTGTGCATATTTGCGAAGTTTTTCTTTGGGGTTAAGTTTTCAGAATTGGGAATTGTTTCTTGAAAATTAAGTTTTCTAGGATTGAAGAGCTCGAAATTCTGGAGTGGTTTTTTTTCAATTGTTAAAATTTGTTACAGATGAGCTGCTGGCTGCCAGAACCTCTAGCAGTACCCCCAGCAGAAAATCAGCATTCAATTATTAAAAATATTTTTGTGTGCAAGGATGTATAAATAAATATAGTGAATAATTAGCCATTCTTTAAAATTTAATGATTAAATTTTATGTTAAATGAACCATTTATTTCCCCTAATTATATGAGCTTTAGTTCTAATTATTAGCAAACTTATTTCATCAAAGGGTTTTAGATAAAAAATCATTTTTTTTTAAATTACAGATTGTGTCACTAAACTTGTTTACATATTGATGCACACAAATTATTATTAAAAATTAGAAAATTACGAAATTTGAAGGGTGTTTTTTCTAATTCATTAATAAAAATCCCTATATTATTTCTTACAGAAGCAGCTAAACCCCCCCGAGTAACAAATGAAACAGACCTAAGACAATTTCGAAATGGCCAAGTGGTGAAGCTGGAGGGTTTTAGAGAATATCGTATAGTGGACGATGGGAGGCTTCGGAGACTAGATGTTATTGAACGGGGTGTTTTGAATTTTATTAAAAGTGGAAATCCGCAAACCCCAGGTTCGAATGCTAATAATAAATCTTAGCTCTTCATGAAGAGGTGGGATTTTAACCTTTAGATAATGATCCTACCTTAGACCCATCCCCCATTCTGCCTCTTAATAAACACCAGGGTGGCTCTATGAAGTAGTGTTTATTTTACACGTGCATGCAAATTCTAATTTACTATGCTTGTAGAGCTTGAAGAAATTTCCCGATATGAACGCACCGAGAATCAAAGAAATTTTCGCGCATGCGCATATCGCATATATGTGAAACAACTCTTCGCCTAGTTAAACATACAATGTAGATTACAGAAAATAATTCTGATCCTGTATTTCTCATTTCTTTGATCTAGGAAAAAATGTTTGGGAAACAAAAAATTTAAGCTTTATTTTCGGGTCAGTTATGAGTAGAATCACAATCTAGTACATTTTAGTGTTTCTTGGATAAGGAATTTGTATCAGTAAAATAATAAGTAACTTAATTTTTTTACAGAAGATTTTATTGTACCGATATACAAACCTGAGCCTGGGTGTAAGTTGATGCGTATAATAAATCCTAGCACTCGGGAACGTGCTCATCTTGGAACAGTCGACAATGAAGGAATCATTCGAAGTCCAAACGGTAATTTGGAAACTAAAATATAGTTTAAGATACATGTTGTAGAACGCTGCCTTAAAGATATCACAATCTATTAGATACCTTTTAGTAGTTCTAATTAAATGATTTTTTCAAATCATCAATTTGCTTAACTAAAATATTTTTCTTACGCAATCAGGTACACGTATAGATCCTATAGATACTGATCATTTGACAAACAACCTTGGTCGGGACGTTGGATTGCATATGGGTAATAGATGGCACCGTGTACTGGAGTAGACACTAAAGATGCACTTCCTTATTGCTTTGGTAATTTATAAACTAAAATACAATCTCAACCATATACCAGGTGTATACATATGAAACCGGTATTTTTTCAAGAAAAAAACACATTTATTTCAAGAGAATGATAACAAATATTTTATTCAAAGTATGCGC
>NC_046660.1:34563228-34564816 GCF_010883055.1 Belonocnema kinseyi | reverse complement strand
GTACTGTAAAAAAGCAAAATATATGTTTTTCACCACTACTGCAGACTTATCTACAAAGAATTTTTTTAAAACAGGACTCAGAGAAAGTCATAATTTCGAAGCTCCTTAACAAAAAATGTTTTAATTTAAATTTTTCTTAAAGACTTTTATCTACAACAGTCATACATGATTTCAAAAGAGGCATACACCAATTACGTAAGATTATTTGGGGGAGGGTAAAATGTTAGTCTTTTTATAAGGGTGTAGTAAAAATTGAAGATCTTAAACTAGACAAATTATTTTTAATTATTTGTAAACCAAGATAATTAACTTTGAACAAAAAGAAAAAAACTAACAATTTTGTTACATTTTTAACAAAAGAAAATAAATCTTTTACTATAAAAATAATTTTTGAACGAAACTTTAAAATATCGAAGTTTTCAATCAGAAACGGTTTAGTTTTCAACACGAACAAAGACATTTTAGACCAGATATTTTAAGCTTCCACTAAAAAGAAGATTTTTTCAGCAAAACTAAAAAATGTCAACGAAATAAATGAGTTTTCATCTAAGAAATCTAAATTTTTAACCAAATAGGTACATTTTCAACTAAATAAGAAAATTTTCAAAATAAAATAAAATGATTGAAATTCTAGTAGTTCAATTTTCCACTAAAAATATTTTGCATTCAGCAAAGAACGAAAATTTCATTAAAAATGTTAAATTTCATGCCGAGAAGGCCAATTTCCCTCAAAAAAGTTGAATTCTTAACAAAAAATTTGAATTTACAACCAAAAAGAATGAATTTTTAACAAAAATATTGAATTTTTAAGCTAAAATTAAATTGTTTAACCACAAGATGTATTCTCGGAAAAAAAAGAGCAACGTTTATTTTATTAACGGAGTTTGTACGTCATTACAATTTTAGAAGAACGCCTCACGTATTTCGTTTATGAACCATACTCTTTAAATATCAATTCATCAAAAATAACGTTTTTAGGTTTTTCTTAACATGCCCTGACTTTCACAAACCATTTTTAAATTCCCCGATTTTCCCTAATTTACGAACATTTTCTAACCTATATCAGCCCTGTTTGATACATACTTGTTAATTGTAAAAATAAATATCTAAACATTTTTTCTTACAGAATCCATGCGACAGTTCAGTTATTAAAAGTTCTGATGAGCTTCTACGGAAATTAGTTTAAATAATATAATCCGTCTGGGGCAGATTTAGTTTGGATTAAGAGTTTTAAGAGTAAAATAGTTTGCAAAATAGAATGTGAAAGATGTGGTTCCTTTCTGGGGGTTTTACCACAAACGTGTTTTTCTGGTCAGGTTGCACTGAAGCGCAATCGTATGGAGGTGCAGGAAAATGCGGGGAGCGTTTAAAAATAAAGTTGATAAATAAATGTTATTTCTGGTATTCTCAATTTGACTCATTTCGCAACCCTTCGCTTTCTCTGGCATCCAATGTTTTCGATCGAAATGAAGAAATTTATTTTAACTAATCATACCAGGTGTATACATATGAAACCGGTATTTTTTCAAGAAAAAAACACATTTATTTCAAGAGAATGATAACAAATATTTTATTCAAAGTATGCGCC
>NC_046660.1:34562114-34563128 GCF_010883055.1 Belonocnema kinseyi | reverse complement strand
GTGCTTAATAAGCTAATCCCTCTGTAATTATTGAATTCGCCTTTATCTCCCTTTCTCTTGTATATTGGTACGATAATCGCTTCTTTCCAATCGTCTGGGACGTCTTCCATCTCGAAACATAAACTTATGAATTCGCACAGTCTATGTGGTATGCACGCGCCACCGTGTTTAACCATTTCAGCGATAATACCGTCTACCCCGGCAGCCTTACCGTTTTTCAAGTTCTTAAATATACCCCTAACCTCAGTGACACAGACTTTTTCAATTGAATTTCCCATCGCATCGTGTGAAAGCAAGTGAAAGCTTGGCACCTCCTAGAGTGACGATGATGAGGACGATCAGTTTAAGAGAATATTCCGGGTACAATCGGTGCAACTCCCTTATAAGGTCTCGATACCTCTCTTTCTTTTCATTCTCCTTGGCTATGATGTTTTTGTCAGCTGGTGCCGAAAATTCGATAACGAACATGGGTCGCTTCTTGAAGTCAAGAAGAACTATGTCAGGCCTCGAGTGAGCAACAGAAACAATCGTCCAGAATATAAAGTTCCACTATATGCGGCACTTCCCATTCTCGACAATTGACTCAATTTCCCTAGGAGCATTTAGAGGAGCGATATTAAGGTGAATGCCGTAGGAGTGACAGCGATGGTAATAACGCACACTTAGTGCCGCATTGTGCCTTTGAATGTAGGTCGTTCCCGCGTGAGTTGAACAACTAGATAGTATGTGAGCTAAATGCTCGGGGTGTGCATGGCACGCTCTGCAGCTATCATCGGGAATGTCTTGGCTCAAAATGTAGCGACGGTATGTTCAAGTGGAAATGACACCGTCTTGGCATGCAAAAATGAAACCCTCTCTACCAGACTTCAATCCGGGCGATTTAAGGAAAGCAAACGTTAGCTCACAAGTCACTGACTGATCCTTCACATTTCTGTGGAAGATACCGTGCATCCTCTTATCGAGGAGCTGTTCACGAAAGTTTTGCTCTTGTGCTTTCTTAATCCGGGCTTTCAG
>NC_046660.1:34547530-34562014 GCF_010883055.1 Belonocnema kinseyi | reverse complement strand
GCCAATTAGCACAAATGGTAAGTTCCGACAGTGCCTACAAGTGTGCCTACTGGCCGCTAAATGGCAATACCGGTTTCATATGTATACACCTGGTATATCAGCAAATTTTCTGAATGTTTTGATACAATTTACAGAAAATATTCTTTAGGATGTTGCACGAATTGTCAACTAAAAAAAATCGTTTTTTAATCAAAGGTTTATTTTTTAAATAAAGATAACTTTTAAAACAAAAATAGAAGTTAGATTTTTCCCTGAAAAATTAATTTTCAACCAAAAATGAAACGAATGTGCGACAAGGCAGTTAAATTTTTAGCCGAGTAGTTGCATATTTGCAACGGTAAACTTTTGCAAAGATTTTTCGAGTCGATAAAATGTAAAAGTGTGAACCACCTCGACCATCAATGAACGACGATAATTCAGGAAAAGGGCATTTCACATTTGACCTTGATTTTTGAGCTCTTTAAAATCCCGAAAACAAAATTTTCATGGTGCATTTTTGACGTAAGATGTTCCGCTCTATTCAAATCGAGAGTCAAAAATAGGGGTTTCCGTTTAAAGAAATCGTCTTGACTTTGCAATCACCTTAAAAATTGACTTCAAGCTTAAAATCAATGGTACAGTTAAATGGCCCTCCATCTCTTGGTCAACTTTTGTCTGCCGTTTTTTGTACATGGGTAGTTTAGAAGATATTTGGATTTACAGATTAAAATAAGTGGGCATTTCTAAATGCCCACATTTCTAAATAGTGATAAAAAACTAGCATTTTTATTCAGGCACATTATGAAGCACAGAATCGTCGCCAAAGTCAATGATTAAAAAAGCAAGTATCATTTATTAGACAATCAGTGTGAAAAGGTGGTAAGGACGATAAAGTTACTCTTATGTAGCTTAGGAAAATTGAAACATAAACGATTTTCAAATTTTTTAAACATTTGTAGAAGGAATTATCATAAAACAATTTTTTGAAAGGTAATTAAACGTGTTTCGTAATTTTAAAACTTCATATTATCCTAATTGGTTTAAATTCAATTCTTGCGAATAAAAATCATTCATTTTAAGTTGAGGATTTAACAATTTTGTGAAAGTCAAATATTGATTTATTCATAGAATGAATACATGATAAATTAACGCACGCGACAAACCTTGTAATTTTATCCTTGCCGACATTTTTAGTCTATGAGTAAACATTTTTTACGATTACTCAGCAATTACGTCATTTTTGTTCGTGTTCTTGGCCTTTATTTAAAGAGTAGAATTTACAATTTAAAAAAATTATGATATGCTCTTGATTTTACGAATTCAAAAACTTTTCAGGAACAATTTATTAAATTTGGAGATAAGTTGAAGGCAGAATTTCGAAAAGATGATTTTTCTGGAAAACCCTTCGACTTGATTGCGACAAATTTTTAAAACTTTAAACAAAAATTTCAACATAAGCTTATTCAACTCCATCTAATGTTTCAAGTAGCTGTTTCTTTTTCAATAGATTATCTTTCAACAAGAATTGTAACAAACACTTACACTTATATCGCAGTTTTACATACTTTTTAAAGCTTCCAATAAAATAGTTTCAAGATAAGCTTATTCAACCCCACACGGTTCTTCTTTTTGACAAAATTACTTATTATTATTCTAAAAATCATATTTCAGCGAGAAAAACAACCTTATAAGATAAACGAGACTAAAGCAATGGTTTTGTTATTAGGAATGAATAAATACAATGATAAGTATTACCATATGTTTTCAAATATCAATTTTTTGCTTACAGTATTATTGTTAAGAAGAAAAGAAAGTGCCTTTGCAGAAAAGTAAAATGTTGTATAGTCAAAAATGTGAAAATTGTTATAATAATTGTTGATAGAAAATACAAGTTATTATTGTTTATAGAATAGAAATGATTCACAGAAAAACTTTTATTTGCAATTTAAAGTGTACAATGTATTCATTTATTTATAGAATACTATGTTTAAGGCGAATGAATACTTGCATCAGTGATTACCTGCATTAGAAATTGGAGAAAACTTTATTACTGTACTAAATAGTATTACCAGTGCGATACGTGAAAATTCTACATATTATTGGATATAACTTTTTCTTCTTTCTTTGTAAAGTAAATTTATTATTTGTTTCTTTGAAATTATAATCTTTTCTTGGCGCCTTGCCATGCCTTAGGGGTGCCAAACAAGCGGGACGCAGCCCGGGTTTCCTGTCTAACAATACATGCTAATCCACCACTGCATCAACTATTGCACTTTTCGATGAGCATTTATCTTTTTTAATAAAAAATTCAAATGCATGGTAACAACTTGAATAGCTTTGTTAAAAATTCACCTTTTTGATTGCAGATTCCTCCTTTTAAATCAAAATTCACCTCTTTAGTTGAAAATTGAACTTTTTTTGTTTAGAATTCGTCTTTTTGTAGAGAAAATGAATCTCATTGGTTAAAATTAATTTACGTATTTAACTGCTTGTGATTTAACAAAATGTTATGGTTTGAAATATCAACTATTACATACTCTTCGTTCGAAAACGCGACTATTTTGTTGCAAATTCACGTATTTCGTTGAAACTTCGTCTTTTTGGACAGAAAATTAATGTGCTAAATAGGCCATTCATATTTTGGATTTAAATATAACATGAGTTAATCCTACTTGGTTGAAAATAAATCTAATTTACTGAAAAAAAAACTTGTTCAAACATCAATTATCTATTACAATTTTCCTTGAAAAATCATAATTTTTAATGAAAAATTAATTTTGTTGCTGAAACTTTTATTTGAGACATCTTAGATTCAAAATTTTTATTTTGTACAAAAATCATTTACCCCCTTAATTCGAAATACTAGACCAATTAAATGAATTGAGTGGTATTTTAATTATTATTATTATTGTGTAAGATAATATAGGTATATATGGTAAAAAAAGTGTTCGAATGTCGCTCGTTTTAAAGTAGCACGTGCAGATCTAATGTGCTTTGAACCTTTCAATGAATACTACGCATTTTTTCAAAAAATGAATATTTTACCTTAAAAAATGAAGGTTGAAAATAAATGGACTTTCTTAGAAATAAGCCAGGTTTTTTTGTTCTAAAAGAAAGCTTAGGATTTTTCCTATAATACTATAATGTACGCGCATGACGCTGGCACTCGAGCCCTACGGAGCACCGTGGTGCTTTCATGGTGTTGCTTTTACAAAAAGTAATAATATATGCTAATATATTTCATACTCTCTGCATTTTGCAAGGTTCAGGCTGACATTATTTTAATTCCTGCATTATGCTCACTGCTGAATTTTGCAGAAATGATGAAATTTTGAAAATCAAGTTATCGAATAAGAGGTCGGGTCGAAAAAGTGGTTTCATGGATAAAGTAAAATTGAAGCTCGGAGATTTTTTCATGCTGACATCTGGTCTACTATCTACGTTTCTTTCCGCCTTTCGTTTTATCATGCTGACATCTGGTCTACTATCTACGTTTCTTTCCGCCTTTCGTTTTAAAGGCAGCTGTATGTAGTACACTTCGTAGAGATCCCAATGCACTACTTTTAAGCATCGCATTCTTTAAGATTACTAAAGACATTTTTTTCGATTATCTTTCAACAAGAATTGTAACAATTCTTAGTCCGACGTGTTAGGCACCCATTTTTACGTTCCTTATCATAAGAGAAACATCTCAGGTAAAAATTGGCCTTGTATTTCCTAATTTTCTATATCTTCTCTTAAGGGTAAGGAAAATTTCTTCAATTAAAGTTTCCCATCATCAGTAGGTATAAATTCAGGGTATTACAAAGCCAACGAATGCGTCGTACAAAGTATATGTAATTATGTTGCCAGAGAGGCTGTGGAAGAATTTCGAGGGGAAAGGAATATTGCCAGAAACTCAGGCGGGTTTTAGGGCGGGTTGGTGCACTATCGACAATATCTACGTTCTGCAGAATGCGTTGGATAAAGAATTAGCAGAGAAGGGATCAAGAGTTTTTCTGGATCTTAAACGAGCGTTTCCTTTGGTGGATAGGGAGAGAGTAGGAGAGAGAATTTCGGACGATTTCTGGATGGATAGATGTTGTTGCTTAGCCCAACGCCTCTTTCGACTTTAATCGCGGATGTGGAAAGCAAGCTAGCAGCCGAAGTGGTAGGAGGGTTTAGAATGTGGTCAGTGGCGAATGCGGAAAAGTCCAAAGTTATGTTGTTGAGGCAAGATGGAGAGAGGGATAAGCAATATTAGTGGAAGTGGAACGGAAAGGCGGTGTAGCAGGTGAAAGTGTTTATGTGCTTGAGCTTCCTGTTTCGGAAAATTGAGGGAATAGAGGAATATATAAAAGAGAGTGAGAAGGGGAAATTTAGTGATGAAGCAGGCGTGGGGCTGGCGAATAAGTTTTTCGCAGATTATTTTGGAAGGAGAATTAAACTATTTGAGTCGCTAGTGATGAGTGTCTGATTTTATGGATTGCAGGGATGAGTATGGGAAAAAGTGAGGAGGTGAATAGAATACCAGTGGGTCGAAAAAGATGTTTTTAGGAAATTCAAAAATATAATGCCTAAAAGTAGGGAATTTGGACCCTCATGAAGTGCATTGAATGTGACAACAATCGATTTACAACTAGGTAACGCGCGCAAGCTAAATAAATTAAAAAAATTATTGTCACTATAGATTAAAGATCTTTTCGAATTCAGTTTTTTTACATTTGTAGGAGTCTTTTAGATTTGTTCAATTTCTGTCGCATTTTCGGATGCTGTTGGGCAAGAAAAAATAATGATTTCATGTATCCCTGTAATTAACCTTCATTTTATTGGGAATGAAATGAACTCACAAAAATTCAAAATATCTAGGTGAACAAAACTAGATTAAAATAGAATCAACTTTGGATTGATACCAGTTTTGATCTCTTCTATATCTTGCATTTTCCGTGAACTGATATTGATGCCAAGAAATCCCTGAAATTCTAAACAAGTTTAAATGTTTTGTTTTAATGGACGTAACATACAATATTGAATACACTCCATGCAAATTCCAATGTCCTACTTTTAGGTATCGCATTCTTTAGAATTATAAAAAGCATTTTGTGTATTCTGCCTACACTTTAAGCAGAAAATTTACAATAACACACTAAAAAAGAAGTCGGCGATACCAAAAACTAGGCCTATGAATTCTTATATATTTTGATGTGCTTAAACCGTATCCGAGGCTAGCATGCTACATGCCACACTATTTTTTATTGAATTGCAAAAAAGCATACTTAAACCCAAAAAATTCAACGTCAGGTGGATCAGCATCAGGAAAGCGTCTAAAAATGATTGCGAGACCTAATATAATTAATATATAAGTATAAGTAATTTAATACGGTGAGTCTAAATCGGGAGCCAGAACTGCTCTATAACCAGCTCTTTACCCACCACCCCGACTTATGCATCCCTATATTTTAAAATCGCATAAAACCACTCTTAAAAACAGATCCACGCTGGCAGTGTCCCTAGGTTAACGGCGTTCATGTTGTCATGACAGGTACAGGCAAAAAGCTCATTCCGATGCAGGGATTTGTAGATTCGGTATCGGCAGCTGGTCAGAGTGAGAAAGCAAGCCTGCAATCCTCGCCACCAAGCAACCGCAGCTCTCTATTGGTGGTAAACTTGGCCTATGAAGAGTATAATGCTACCAGAAATTGCTCTACTACGCATGACTATGATACATGCGATGAGTTCTGCTAAAAATCTTCTGCTTCTTCTCTTCTGCTAAAAAAAGTTCTCGTAAAAATCGAAAGAGCTTCTCTCAAACTTTTCAATCTATTTATAAAGATTTGTTTTTGTATCCAGGTAGCATGTAAAGCCATCAAGTGTGTACCTCATATAGTTTGTGGTATTTGCAGAATAATTTTATCACAATAGACCCAAACTTGAACACGAGATAATTTAAAAAATACAAAGCCTACGATATGGTCTAAGCCTTTAAGTCAGTAAGCTTGCTGTTTGTGTATTACCAAAAACGGAGGTCATAATTTAAGTCTTCAATATAATATATAATACGCCAATGTTCCGTCATTAGAAAGACCAACAACAACTTCTGCATATATAATTGACAAGGACCAAGATTCTAGGGATATTGACAAATATCTTGTGGAAGAGGAAATGCAAGTTGGTGAAAGCTTCGAAGAAGAAAGCAAACGTGATATTAAATGTACCAAAAGGTAAAACTAAGACTTTACAAAAAGACTTTACAAAGATGAAGACTGGAGACTATTTATTGACTTTTTAAAACGGAGTCTGAAAGCTGTTCTTCTACACAATGGATACACGTATGCACCTATTCCGTTGATCCACTTAACGAAGCTGAAAAAAACTTAAGAAAACTTACAAATAATGTGAAGCAAAGTAAAGTATGCAGAACACAAATGAAAAGTTTATGGCGATCTTAAGTTTACAACCATTGTTCTTGTACAGCCGTCAGAATACAAAATCCCCAAGTTTCTTATATCTATGGGATACTAGAGCAAGAGAGAAACACTATACACAGGAAAAACGGCAAAAAGGAAAATATTTTTCTCCAGGGTTGCAAGAAATCATACAAACATTAATTTCAGATATTCTGCGTCTATCTCTCCACATCAAACTAAGTCTCATGAAACAGTTCGTCACAGGTTGGGTGAAGATAGTGACTACTTTAAATATTTTGAAGAGAAGTATCCAGAAATTAGCGATTCTAAACTGAGAGCAGGGAGTTTTTATGGTCCTTAAATTCGTACCATGTTTAACGATAAAAAATTTATCACAAAAATGACTGATTGTCAAAAAGCAGGATGGCCAAGAATGAAAATACATATAGACTATCCTTAAAGTAGAATTTTTCATTTTTAAGGCTGGTTTGTCGCGATTTAAAAAAAACGAGTGGTGATGAAGTATGCATGGCGCTAGATTTGGCTTCAGGGCATGATATTACATATAGATTGCGTCTTGCAGTCATTTTTAATCGGTTTTGCATATGTATACCTTATGCTGATCCCCCTTATGGAGTATTTTCCGTTTTTAGGTTGTTTTTTGGCTGTTTACTAAAAAGGGTGGAGAGAAGCAGGGGTAAAGTAATCCTGGCCACGGATTTTGCTTTAGCGCTTTAAAATATATATAGTTTATGGGAAACTTTCCGTTTTAAAGGGCATTTTTTGGCAATTTTTAAAAAAGTGGGGTGAGGGGGCGGGATATAGAGATATTCTGCTCCCGGTCTTGCAATCAGGGCATCCAATTACATACAGAATGGGTCTTGCAGTCAGCTTTAGACGCTTTCGTATTTCTGATTCACCCTACAGCGGAATTTATGGTTTTTAAGTGCGGTTTTTTGCATTCTCGGTCTTAGTTTTGGTTTAAGCACGTCAAAATATATAATAATTCATAGGTCTAGTCTTTGGCACAGCTAACATTTTTAAAAAATGGTTTTCAACCCTAGATTATCTAATTTCGGTGTAGAAATGTAATGACTTTCTTAGTACAAAACAGCGTAAACAGTGTTTGCTAAATTTGGTTTAGGAACAATGGTGATATTGACTAGAGTCTAAGGTTGGTGTCAGTGATGAGTATTTTCAATTTGATTTTTTAGGCGGTTTTAGTTAAAGTCCCATGAGACAGGGTATGATAAATATACGCGGATTTGTTTTTTGGGGTCGTCACCTACTAATGCGGGGATGAGGATAGAAGCTACGAGCTAGGAAATTACCTGGGTGTATTATATCATTTCAAATTTTCTCGTGACAGTAACTAGAGTGGTGGGAAGTTCCCTAGTATGATTATTGTCATTGTGAAATTTTTTTAGCTGTTTAAGTTGAAGGCAGCTGAGACGGGGTTCCTTAAACGTACTAATGGTCTTTTTCTGGGGTAGATAAATATTATTGTAGATATTAGGATATGAAATAGAATCTTGGGAGGGTATTTGGTATGATTATTTTTAATTCGTATGGTTTATAACTGTTTAGTTGAAGGGACCCTAGATGGATTTGGTTAAATATGTTAAAGATGGTTTTTTGGCGTTATTGATTATTACTGTGGTGTTAAGGTATAGTTTATAGTATTGCAAAGGTAAATTGTATAATTATTTTCTATTTTGAAATTGTGTTCCCTGGTTTCGTGAATCTCGAAAAAAAATCATTTCTGACCCATTCACGACCCATTAATTAGAGTTTTGGCTGGTTCAATATCTGTAGTTTTAATAATAACAATCGTTCTAAGAAATTGCTTATAATAATTAACTTGTGTATGTAAGTAATAATTAATGTTCCTGAAGTATATGAGTATTAGTTATAGTTAATAACGAGTTTATTTAAGCAAATTATTTTATACAGAAAATATATTCTTAAGATTACAGATTTTGTGACTAAACTTTTTTATATATGATTGCACACAAATTATTATGAAAACTTAGAAAATTACGACATTTGAAGTATGTTTGGTTTCTAATTCATTCATAAAAATCGCTCTATTATTTCTTCCAGGATCATCTAAACCACCACGAGTAACAAATGATTCAGACCTAGGACAATTTTGGAATGGCCAAATAGTCTAGATGTTATTGAACGGGGCATTTTGGACTTTATTAAAAGTAGAAATCCTGAAACCCTAGGTATAAATTGTAATAATAAATCTTAGCTCATCATGTAGAGTGGGGAATGTAACCATTAAATAGTGATCCAACTTCAGACCCTTCGCTCATCCTGCCTCTGAATAAACACCAGGTTTATTGTATGAATCTATGGAATAGTGTTTATTTCACACATTTTCCCTTTCGCAACTCAAAATAAATACAGTTACGACATTTCACGAATCACAGACCTTTTTTCTCGGGTTTCGATGGATTCGGAGAACGCCGTCAGCGCGTACTATACCGCAAGGCCCGGAGGTAAATGGCAACGTGATACGGTTTAGGCCAATCTTCGTAAAAATGTTTGCCTTACAGGTCGGAGTGGATGCGTTTAGCGGTGGTGACTTAGCAAAAGCGTCAATTATGACAGTTAACTAATGTGGCTCGGATAAGGTTGAAAATTGGTGTACATGTAGGAGGTGACATTAGAAATAGCACCTGCACATTGTCAGGCACTTACCTGGATGCAAAAGTGTTATCAGGCGGCTTCAAAGTCATCGGAAATTCAGGTGAAAGTTGTGGAAATTAATTTAACAGGAAAAAGTGTCAAACAAAAGTTGATCCACTCCCAGAGAAGCATCTTTTCATTATTATATCATTTTTTGATAAAATAAATACATCAGGAGAAAACATCGATTACAGAAATACCATAACAATAAAAAGCCGTTTTTCTTTACAAATCATTTTTTCAAAAAAATTTCAAAAGAGAAAAGTACTCCTTTCAAGGTATACTCCGACATTAATAATAAAAATGTATTCAAATGATAACATTGTTATGGTATTTCTTTAATCGATGTTTTCTCCAAATGTATCAATTTTATTAAAAAATTATATAATAATAAAAATATGCTTCTTTGGGAGTGGGCCATTTTTTGTTTCAAACATTGTCCTGTAAAATTATTTTCAAGAAATTTCATCCAAATTTCTGGCGACTAGGAAGCCGCTTGACAAGACTTTTGCATCCGGGTAAGTTCTTGAAAATGCGCAGGTGCTATTTCTAATAGCATCCTCTACATGTACACCAAGTTTCAACCTTATCTGAGTTACTTTAGTTAAATTTCAAAATTGATACCTTTACCAAGTCGTTACCGCTAAACTTATTCCACTCCGACGTGTTAGACACCCATTTTTATGTTCCTTATCATAAGAAAAACATCTCAGGTGAAAATTGGCCTTATCCGTATCACGTTGCATTTTCCGTTGTAGGCTTACGGTCTATACGGACCTCTTCGAAATCACGAAGGCTCGAGATCACCGCCTGAGAATTTAGTAAAGTCCGTAATTCCCGGTTGCGGTTTTTTCTCGAATTTTTCTGTGGCGTATTCAGCTGTCCATGATTCGAGCCTGCAGTAAACGGTCAGTTGCGGCTCACTTCCTAATCACCACTCGCCAAATTTTGCATTTTAGGGTGGGAACGTCATACGTCTTAATTGAAATTTACTTTTTTTCTTGAAAATTTAACTGTTTTGTTAAACATGCAATATATTTTGACTTAAAATCTTAGTAGTGCTAATTGTTTTATATAAAATTTAATTTATATTGTCTACTTTACTTCTATGCAAAAAATTCGTTTGCATATCTTTTCCCTATTTTCATTACATTAAAGATTTCCCCTGTTTTGAGAGAATTATTAGCTGTTCTACGCGAATCAGCACCATAAAAAGGATTACCTGAATGATTAACTAGGAGTTTACTGTTTCTAATGTAGCTTGAAGCGCATGCGCGAAGATTTTTTTAGCGTCCGCGGGTTGCAAATGCAAAGATTTGCATTCCCCTACCCTCTTAACCTACCCTTACTAAATAACACTTTTATCCACATTTAATAGATATTTATTACACGGTAAAAAAAATTGAGCTGTGACAGGGATATTATTCCCCATTATAGCTAAATATTTAGCTAAAAACGAACGAAGGAATTAAGAAAGATCCCTGGATCAGCGAAAATGAATATGCTTGATCATTTTCCATATACCAGGGATATCGTCTAGTCAAACCCCTAATAAGTATAGCTATAATAGGGATATTAAGAATAGGTGTCTAAAGGAATTATCGGAAGACCGGTGCATTGTGGGAGCAGCGAAATAAAATGGCGACGGTCTAAGCAGGAGCAGTGACAGTTCAGATTTACTTTGGACAATTAAACGCTTTTTACCACTTGAAACGTGCACGAATGTTAATATTAAATAGAGTTTATAATGTGGTAATAATAATTTACAATTGTTGCGATTGTAGGCGATAACTATATTGAAATATCAAGAAGCGCGATAAAAACAACAAGCTTGACCTCCACATGCATTATACGGATTTCAGGGAAATTCATTTTCGCGATACCAGACCAAAAATTGGCTACTGTAAGTTAAAATATTTCTATAACAACTAAATTTTTTCTAATCTAAAGATAATAAAATTACACATAATCTGTCGAAAGTAATAAACTCTCCAAGCTAGCAATTTTTTCCAAATTACTGATTTACGAGAATAGTTTACATAAAGTAACTAAATGTTTAACTCTTCTAACTAAACGTTTTACCTAATCTAATGGGACACTTTCTTTGAGTTTAATATATTGCCGATTCACTTGTTCGCCTCAAGAATTTTTTTTCCGTGTAGTTTATTTGACAGTAAAGAACTTCAAATGTACATAGAAAATTTATCAAACAACTTGTCACCTAGTGAAACGTATAATATGGACTATAGAAAATAATTTATATACTGTATATATCATTTCTTTGAACTAGGAAAATATTTTTGGGATACAAAAAATCGAAACTTTATTTTTGGCTCAGTCATAGAAGACTCACAATCTGGTATAAGTTACTAGTTCTTGGTTAAGGAATTCACATCTGTAAAATGATTCGTAACTACAATTTTTGATAGAAGATTTTATTGTACCGATATACAAACCTGAGTCTGGGTGTAAACTGATCCTCATACTCGGAACGTGTTCATCTTGGAACAGTTGACAGTGAAGGGATTATTAGCAGTTTGACCGGTAAGTTGAAAACTAAAATATATTATACAATTCTGCCTAAAAAATCTCAAAATATATTAGATACATTTTAGTAGTTCTAATTAAATGATTTTTTCAAATCACCTACTTGCTTCAAAAAAATAGTGTTCTAACGCAATCAGGTACACGCATAGATACTATAGATACTGATCATTTGACAAACAGCGATGGTCGGGACGTTGGATTGCATATGGGTAATAGATGGCACCGTGTACTGGAGTAGACACTATAAAATGCACTTCCTTTCTCAGTTGGTAATGTATCAAATAAAATACAATCTTAGCCAAATTTGTTATAGAATTGTGACTACAGCTTTGCCTACTTTTTAAAATTAATGTTTACTTTGGGACTCTTCAAATTGTTCTTTATCCCAGGTTGATTAAATATGAAATTTATATTACGTAAAGTCAACCTTAATTATTTAATTTTTTTTAAATCATAAAGATATAAATATTTTTTTGTACCAACATCAAGTTCTTAGCGCACAGTAGAAGAAGCAAAATATATGTTCTACGGTACAAGTGTAGACTAATCTACGAAGAATTTTTATTAACAGGATTGACACAAAGTCATAATTTGAAAATTCCTTCACAAAATTTGTTACCTTTCCTGACTGTTACGTCTTTCAGATACAAAAACGACCTAGGTGACAATGTAACCGAATAATTTGGAACTTAGCACACGTTAAAAGATAATTGTAAATATTCAATAAAATTAAAATATTCAAGGATGTTTTTAGTAAAAATTTCATCTATGTCAAATCATAAAGAAATGAATTTTAGTAATTGAAATACAAAAATCGACAAATCTGGCTATTTTAAAATCGCCCTACCGACCCTTATACTCACATTCAGAAACGGACAGAAGAATACCAGTCATAAACAACACAAATAAATAAGTAAAAAAAATAATAAAACGCAAACGAGTTTTGTCATTTCCATTTTTTTGACTATCCTCTTAATCAAAGAGCATTTCGTAGTCGATATAAAATTGATAGTTAAAAGAGTGATATGAGCCAAGCAGAAATTGATATAATTTCGGAATCCTTAATCCCAGTGAAGTGAAAGTTGTGGCATCATTGTTCAAGCCATTATTATTAATCCGTTATTTAGATGAGGATAGTGCAAAAGTAAGATCGTAAAATACGCCGCTGTAAAAGTTTATGAACATCAGTATAAATCATTTTAATAAATTGAATTCCAAAAAACCTATAGGCACTTAAACACTCTTAGATTCGTACCTGGCGTAATCCACTTTCACTGTTTACTGTATTGAATGGAACTATCGTCAAGCGGCGTATAAAGAAAAATCGCTATTATAAGTGCTTATGGCGACGTCTGATTGCATTCTGACTTGGAGCTCTTGACTCGACTAAGAATTTCACAACTGGGCCCGTGCTTTTTCGCGATTCCACGCCTTTTCACTTTACACGAAAAAACTCGATCGCTTATTGGCTTATAATTCAAAAACGCCCATTATCAAGTATACACTTGACTCATTTCACATCATTTCACTTTAAAATATTGGAATTTTCAATCTGGAGCGGTTTAGTTTTCGACCCTACCAAATAAATTTTTGTCTAAATATTTTAATTTTTCAATAAAAAGCTAAATTTTTCCCCCAAAATACAAATTTTAAACGAAATACACGAATTTTAAACTAAGAAAAATGTTAATTTGCATGTCGAAAATGGAAGAGGAGACGATGACATTGCAGAAGAACGCCTTACGTACTTGATATATGACACATAAACTTTAAATATCAATTTATCAAAGTGACCGAATATTTTCAGGTTTTCTTAACATTACCTACTACTTTTAAATTCTCTGATCTTCCTGATTTACCAAAATGTTCTGACCTATAGCAACCCTGTTTATTACATAGATGTTATTACTATTATTATTATTACACCATTAAGCCATTTCCCTTTCGGGGTAGGCGTGACTCACTCGGTAGGGGAAAGGAGTAGTGTGTGGAGGGGATAGGGATTTTTCAGATTGATCCTGAATTCTCGTGCTATTTAAGTAAATAACACGTTGGTTCCGCAACATTGCTCCGACCCAGGTTGCTGATCAATCTCTCTAGCAATCATCCCAAGCGAAGAACCTCACGAAGTCGTTATTTAAGGTTCCCCACTTGAGTCCATTAGTGGCCAAGGTCTTTTGTTTCAGGCGTCATTCACTCTTCTGATACTCTTTTTATTAACTATTTGCCGCCATTCTTTCCTGTCCTGGCATACTTCTCTAGCTTCTTTTATGTCCATGCATTTTTTCCTGCAGGCTCTCGTGTTTCTGTGACTTCTTATGTCTCTTCTAACTAGGGTCTCATTCACACATTCTAACCATTCTTTCCGCGGTGTACCTCTGGGCACGCTGCCATTTACTTTGCCTTGATAAACTTGTTTCGTTAGTTGTTCATTTGGCATTCTCTCAACATATCCGAACCATATTAACCGATTTCTTTCCCATGTGTCTACTAGCGTCTCTTCTGCACCACATTCTTTTAGAATTATCTCGTTACTTTGTCCATCAGGGTTTTCCCGCATATTATGCGCATGAATCTCATGTCAATTGCGTTAATTTTACTCTTATCTTTTTCTTGATAAGTCCATGTCTCGCTACCGTATAGTACAGTCGGTACAAATATAGAATTATGTATTGCCATTTTAGCTTTATTTGATCTATTTTTACTTCTGATAAGGGGACATGCTCTGCCAATAACCTTCTTACCTTCATTTATTCGTCTATCTAATTCCTCATCTATCTTTCCGTCCCTAGTAAAGAAGCTACCAAGGTATACGAACTTATCAACTTGTTCAATTCTCTCATCATTTAATAAAATATTGCATAGTGTTTTCTCA
>NC_046660.1:34545149-34547430 GCF_010883055.1 Belonocnema kinseyi | reverse complement strand
GTGCTTAATAAGCTAATCCCTCTGTAATTATTGAATTCGCCTTTATCTCCCTTTCTCTTGTATATTGGTACGATAATCGCTTCTTTCCAATCGTCTGGGACGACTTCCATCTCGAAACATAAATTTATCAATTCGTACAGTCTATGTGGTATGCACGCGCCACCGTGTTTAAGCATTTCAGCGTTAATACCGTCTACCCCGGCAGTCGTACCGTTTTTCAAGTTCTTAATTATATCCCTAACCTCATTGACACAAACTTTTTCAATTGAGTTTTCCATAGCATCGTGTTCAACATCGCAGTTGTAGTGTCCTATAGCTTCATCTCCGAATTGTCTCTTAAAATAGTCTCTGAAAGCCTCTAGTATTCCGTCTGCATTATATACCATTTCCCCCCTACTATTTCTCATGTTGACAATTTCTGTACTTTTGTTTCCTTTCGTTTTTTTATAAAGTAGTTTCCTGCTTCCTTCAAAGTCGTTTTGTATTTTTATCTCTTCTTCTGCTCTAATAGTATCTTTACTTTCTTTAACTAATCGTTTAAGTATCCTGTTTTTGCGTCTATAATCATTTCTACGTCTATTTCTTTCCTCATTGTTAAGACCTGCGATGTTCAAAGTTCTCTTGACGCTTCTCTTTTTTCTTTTTGAGCAGCCTGAATTTCATCATCCCACCACGCATCACCAGATATTCTTCCTACAACTGCGGTACCACACACTTCGATCGTATATCTAACAAGGATATCCCGTAAAATTGTCCAGGCGCCCTCTATATCTTTGTTTTTTATATGGTCCAGCCATGTTGCCCTATCTATGCTTTCGATTATCTTATTTTGGAAATCTATACGCACGTCCGGTTTCTTTAGGTTCTCAATTTTGATTTACGTTTGTTTTTCTTTTTGGGTTCTCTTTTTTCTCCATCCCCGACCTAAGTTAATTTTTTGAGATCAGAAGGTAATGATCAGTATTCCATTGAGGTCCCCTCATGACTCTTGTATCTTTGACTAACTCTCTTAGTCTTTCATCCGCAACAAAAAAGTCAATTATACTGCGGCTATTTCCTGTAGACCAGGTGTACATGTGGATCATTTCATGCCTTAACCAAGTATTTGTGTACAGGTGTACATGTGGATCATTGCATGCCTTAACCAAGTTTAGTAGTTTAGTAGTTTGTTCTTGAATCTCTAAAATTACCTAGTACTCTTTCTGTATCCTGATTTTGGATGCCCACCCAACCGTTCATGTCTCCTAGTAGAATTATTCTTTCCCCGTGTTCGTATATGTTTATTGTGTCATTTAAAGTGTCCCAGAAGGCGTCTTTTACTTCTCTAGGATCACTATCAACCAGTGCGTAGCATGCTACGGTAAATAGTCTTCTGATTCCTACTTTCATTCTAGTCCACAACAGTCTGGGAGGCACGAAACCATGGTCTCCGAGATGCTGCTTTGCTCTTTCATTCAAAATCAGACCTACTCCTTGTTTACCATGTGCTTCACAGTCTACTCCTGATCATATTTCAAATCCGCCTTTCAACACACCGTTTTTTATGTCTTTGGTTTCGCATCCCTTTTTCTCTGTTTCAGACACACATAAAATGTCTAGTTTCTTCACGTCCATAGTTTCACGCAATTCTTTTACCTTTAGATCATTTACTCCCCTAGCATTCCAAACACCCCGTCTCCATTCGTCGCCTGAAACATGATATTTAGATATTCCGTGTGCATGCCTTTTGTCATTAAAAGCTCCAGTCCTTTCCGAGGCTATTTTGTAGTTTGTATTATTCATTGTTTAGATTATACGCCCAACTAACACCTTTATGCAATAAGTTAATTTTCTGAGTCGAAATCATGTCAAAGTTAAGTATCAAATCGTCATATGGTGGAGATTGTAGTTGAAACGTTAGTCCCACCAAAAACATCAGTTAATAAGGGAGAGTTGGGAGAGGGGGGAGGTAGAACTGGAGCTGACAGAGTCGTCTTGGATTTGCGTTTTTGTTTTCATGCTGAGGTCACCAGCCTTCAGCAGCGTTGTTATATATGGAAGTCTACATCTTTGAATTTACAATAAAAAGAGAGTTCCCCCCCCCCCCCTTCAAAATCTTAGCGTTATTTTTAGTTCTTAGGTTTAAAATTTCTTTTTTCTTTTTTTTATCGTAAAATTATAATGAATTGCTATTAATAGCTTATCTTTAAGTACGTTTCCGGATTTCCCAGTAACTGCATATCGAAGCACAATTTTAAGAAAGTGCATTTATACAAAATTTAAAATTTTCTATCTGGCTTTT
>NC_046660.1:34542959-34545049 GCF_010883055.1 Belonocnema kinseyi | reverse complement strand
TCAATCTCTCTATGCACCCAACTATTTGCGGATGAACCTTTAAGATTTCCAAAAGACAGATGATAAGTTTATGGGATGTCGAATCGAAAGCTTTCCGATAATAAATACAGGCCATCGATAGGTCACGCTGGTAGAATGCTGCATCTTTGCAGACACATCTATCGATGAGCAGGTTCTCTCGACATCCGGCTACGCCTTTCTTTGAGCCTCGTTGTTCATACATTTCTTGTCACACAGGTTCAATTGCCCGAACAATCCTATCATTTAGGATAGCTGTGAATATCTTATAAAGCGTGTTCATACAAGTTATTGGCCTGTAGTTCTTCGGGTCAGATAATTTGCCTATTTTCGGCAGGAGTATTATGCGCCCTTCCATCAACCACTCTGCAATCGGCTCTTCCGACTTCAAATATGAGGTGAAAATACGGGTCAAATGCCGATGGGTTGAAGAAAACTTCTTCCACCAGAAGGTTTTGATACAATCTGGTCCTGGTGCGGAATAGTTCTTCATCCATCTTAATACTTTTTTCACCTCCTCGGTAGTGATGGGTGGGGATTCTTTATCAGGTGTTATGAGGGCAACACATAACTCCTTGAAGCTATTTATATTTTCTGAGTCTTCGTCCAGTCTATGCTGAACTTCGTAGACTACTCTCCAAAATACTTCGACCTCCTCTGGTTTGGGTGGGTGTTCGACAGTAACTGGAGGGTCTTGGAAGAGTCGAGATGGGTAGGAGAGAAACTGTTGATTTTCTCTGACCCACCTCTCCCTCTGCTCTAGACTTCTCTTGGCGTCAGATAGTATATGTATTCTCTCAACAATATGCTGCCTGATGGTCAGCAGCTTTGACTTGTTAAGTGTGTGATAACGGGTCCGGAGTTCGCGTGCGAACTTTCGAACCTTGGCGGTGAAATTCCTGCCAGATGTGATGTAGTCAATCACACATTGAATGCGGGACGCGTACTGTCTTGCTTAGCCTATGTTTATGGCAAGTTGATGCATTCGTCTTTTGGTCTTATGATCAACCGTTGGTTTTGTTTTACGGTTCGCATCGGAGAAAGCTCTCGCTGCATTATACACACAATAATTGATATCCGAGAGGACGGATTCACCGGAAAAATGTCCACGAAGCTCGTCATCCATTTCAGCCAGATCTTTAGGCTTGAGAGAAACCTTGGTGTTGATGTTTCTCCGGGTCGTAAAGCATCGCTCTTCATCTATTGGATGCCTGCCCGCGGTTGGTCTTAGTGTCGCCTCTCTTTCTTTGTTGTCGGCTTGTTCTAGCTGTGGCAGAGTAGGCGTTCCACTTACATAGCCCCTTTTACCGAGTAGTTCAGCATGGCTTCGCAGACGTTGCTGCGAAAAGTGTGATAGCTCCGGGTGTTTCTCGCACCACAGAGCATGCAGCCGTGCCATGTAACCCCGTTCACGGGCCACACTCGCATCGTAGCAGTCTAGCAAGTCGTGATTCAGTTGCTCCGTCCACCCAAAGGTCGCGAGATCCCGTCGATCCATCGCATTGAATCCATTTTCATTTGCTCCCCCAGCTCTAGATTGGTCGGCATTGTTGGCGGGCCCATTGTCGGGAGCCCTGCGCGTTCTGTTGTTTTGAACCACACTTACTACAACTATGTTTGGTGTTGTCATTGTTGTTCCCACGAGAAGCTAGGGAAAGGGGTTCGTCCATTCTTGTAGAGCCCGGCATGTAAGGATAAGGCTGCGTACTCTGAGAGATCGCCCGGTATCCCAGAGTCACCGTTCTAGACACCTCACCCAGGTGCCATTCAGCTTTCGGCACGGTTTTCACACCTCCGCTTGGGGGTTCATTCCTTTGGGACAACCCCTGGACAATTATCCGCGACTGACTATTTATTTTTGTAACCATATTCAGCAAAAACCCTTGGTACAGGGACCCTCTATCCGCAACCCGAGGACGCGTTCGGTGGCTCTGTCATAGGCCCTTCGGTTTGATTCTAGAAGAATCAAAAACGAACCGAATATATATATATATATATACGAGGGTGGATTGATAAGTTTCCGCCCTGACCAAGAAAAACAACGTTTTTAAGAATTTTTTTTTTTTATTTCT
>NC_046660.1:34533370-34542859 GCF_010883055.1 Belonocnema kinseyi | reverse complement strand
CACACATACACACATATATATGTCTTCTTTTTTGTGTGTGTTTATTTTAGGCCTACGTCTTTGAATTTACAATAAAAAAGAGTTACCCGCCCCCAGTTCAAAATTGAAAATAATAGATCTTGACACTTTTCTAACAGAATCAATGCGGCATTTTAGTTATTAAAAGTTCTGGTAAACTTCTACAAAAATTAGTATAAATAATATTATCCCCCGTGGACACATGTGGGTTAGATCAAGATTTTTATGAGTAAAATAGTATGTAAAATATATTGTAAAATATTTGGCTCCTGCCTGGGGGTTTTTACCACAAATGTGTATTTTCGGTCGAGTTGCACTGGAGCACAATCGTATGAAGATGATAAATAAATGGTATTTCTGGCATTCTCAATTTGACTCATTTCGCAACCCTTCCCGTTGTCTGACTCCCAATGTATTCGATCCAAATGAACACGTTTATTTGAACTCATCATTCATCAGCAAATTTTCAGATTTGAAAAAAATACAGAAAATATTCATTGTGATTTTGTAGGTCGTCTGGAGGATGTAATGTACATATAAACATATTTGTTTCAATTAAAGTTTTAATTTTCACCTGAAGCATTGCATAAGTCATGCATCGCAGCGGCGGACTGCCGTGGACCCTCAGGGTGGGCGCCCACCCTCGCCCCTGTTGGTGTGGTGACCCCAAGGATACTTGGACGCCCCTAGAAGAGCTTTGTGTACGAATATATTTGTATAAACAAATATACTGAAAAATTAATCATGCAGAACCAAAAATCTTGTCATCTGGCATTAAAAAACGCACGCGCGTACGCGTGCAGATTTTCTATTGGCAGAAGTGAGATATGATCGACAGTACTTTTTTTCACAGTTTTTTATACTGCTAGATTAGCTGATATTAATTAATAAAGCATACAGTATTTGCCGAAAGATTTGTACATGTTTCTGTCATTTATTTACATATTTTTTTTAATTGTGAGCAATATAACCCCTAACATTCGCAGGTAAAAATATAATATTACAGATCTATTTTACAAGTGCGAAGTTTTGCGAAAATTTTGACAGGATTTAACAAAATTACTAGTTAAATGTTAAAGTTTAAAATGTTCAAATTAACGAAACATATCTTTTACCATCAATACTTGCATTTAAATATTCTTCCAGATCTCTCAATATTTTGTGAATAAACAAAAAGTTTAAGACTTATCATTGAATTTTAAACACAGGAGAATAATAATTTCGTTCCATAACATAAGGATATATACACACATTTTGAATAAAGTTTCATTACATTTTAATAATAAATAAAAATGAATGAAATTCAATAATTTTTTTTATAAATAAATCCGATCAAATTCTATTATTTTCAATAAATTTACTCATACTATAAAAAATAATTGTCAGAATGAGAATCAATTACTTTTCACGTAATTTCAACCAATCTATTTCTATAGCCTTAAATAATTTTGTATTATGAATGAAATGGAACACATTTTTCACCAGTCATATGGAATCAATTTTTGACTTTTCAATCATTGTAATTGCGTTATTAATATCAATTGAAGAATCTGAATTAATTATATTTTGCGCAATTGAACCCATTCGATTTCTACAGTTTTAAATAATTTTAATTATACAATTATAACTTAATAAATTCATGAAATTTAATAGTTTTCCTTGAATTAATTTGAATCAATTCTTATCATTTGTGAATCATTTTAGCTGCTTTATTGAAAACAATTCGAAACAAATGGATGTGGCTGTCAATCGAAATCGAGCTGACTGTGTGTGTACAGGAGGGGAGAGGGGGCTTAAAAAGTAGATAATCTGCTGTCCACCTTATTTTTGCTTTTTGTTTTCTTTGTTCGTTGAAAATGTTTTTTTTGCGTTCAGAGATCCAGTCCGCACTTGCTTGCTTGGCGCACTTGCTTGCTACCCGAATTGCAAACAGCAGGGAAGAAGCCATTGTACAGGGGCATTTTCATATTTCGCGCCTTTAAAGTTGCATTCGGATCGGCCATTCGGTCAAGTCCGTGCATCTTTGGATCAAGTTTATCATAGTTTCCATGGTTGCGTTCGAAACTTCAAATGGATACAAGTGTCAAAAAATATAGGTTATGTTATGTAGTAAATACAAATAATAAAAGTGTTTCATTAATAATGAAGTTACACTTGTGGCTGGAGAAGTAAACGTCAATTTTCTTCTGTGCCAATAACATTATGGAATGGCTGCTGAGCAGGGTTGTGCACGTAATATACCTTAGGTAAATTACATGAGGTTTTTGACGTAATTGACGTATGTATATCACGTCCTGAATTTTGTACAAAACGTAATATACGTTTTCAAAATGGCTTCGACATAATCATATTTCGTTTTATACCTTTAAAATAGCGCCGGTAGCGGTATGCGGTATTACGCTGCATGCATGAAATTTAAAGTGAATGTCAAATGAAGTTCTGTTAAACAACAACAATGTAAGTCGGTACACATAAGCATAATTCAGAAAAGTGAGGTTATATAATGCTCTATCCGAGTTCACCATCTTTATTACGTTTATTACGTTTTTCACAGGTCTTTTACGTTTAATACGTCAGAAGCCTCGACTGTCACGTCATTGCAAAACCCTGTTGCTGAGTGACAAATACTATAAATTGGTAATAATATTGTGCGCTTTTAGTGGGCGAAGAGTGAGTTGTGTTTAACGCTTATTTGCGGCATAAAAAGGTATCTTATGAATAGACAGGATTTGTTTGGAATAAAGTAAATAAAATATTACATAGAAACATTTTTAATTGACATTACCTACAATTACTTACAGTGATTTCGGTAAAAAAGGTGAATCCGATCATAACCTCGAAATAATGACAGATCGGCCAGGCATGTTTATTATACTTTCGATTGATAATTCTTTACCAAAGAAATGTTTTGTGGTTTTGTATGTTTTTTACTGACAGTGTCTGCAATAATAATTTAAACAATAATTACTTAATAATAATTTAACAATCCTTACTTATTAATAACTTTAATAAGTAACACATTATTTCTGAAATTAATAACTGATTTCCATTGTTTTTTTTCACAGATCGATCATAGATAAATTCACATAAGGAAATGCAGATAGATTTCTTGCATTTCAGCTGGTTTATTTCAATGAACATTATTGGAAAACAGTTATCTCTAGACCTTATCCCAAGACTGGGGGTTGTTCAGCCTAAAATTAATTCTGAGTCATTCTGATGATATATGTGTATCAAAAAGATATCTTGAGGTGTTTTAACTTGCCTGAATTTTAATCAATGAAATATTTAGGGATTTTTTTATATTTTAGAAAATGTTTTCCCTAGACTTCTGCTCAAAATTTGGTTTGATCAACCACTAAAATAAATTAGAGACTCGTTAGTGATAAGATTGTATCAGAAATAAATCTCGACATACTATGCTATTTTAGGCCGAGTAGATTTGAATTAAACTAAAAGATTTTTATTTTATGCTAAAGTACCAGTAATGTATGAATTTAACATTTAGACCTAATAAAATAAATAATTATAGCAAAAATTCTGAAAAAATTTAAATAAAAATTCTGGCCCAAAATCTCGCTTCTGCATTCATTTATGCAACACTCCTAATAAGTTCTTTTCCAATATCTAGAGATTAGATTTACACATTTTCAAAAATTATGGGTATGTGGTATCGCTTTTCTGCTAAAGTGATAATGCGGGGTCCAATGAAATGAACGGCTGTTACTTGTTAGATATGTGAGTCAGAAGACCTTGGAATTTTGAATCATCGTTGCATAAAATTTTATTGGCACGCAATAATAAAATAGATTAACGCTCACTAGGAGACACTAGCTAACCTTCATAAGTGCCCGTGAAATTGAAACTCAAGTTAAGCAAAGTAAAGTTTTTTAAAAGAAGTTTTTTTTAAAAGAAATTTATAAAAAAGTGAGCGAAACAAAATATAAAATGTGGACTGTTACTTAATAAAAAGATGACCTACAGAGATGAAAAGCATTATTAAAGAGGAAATAAGATATTCGGTAGGAAGGCAAATTTTGACTAACAGTAGGTAACGTGGATTTTTTTACTGTCGTTCAAAGTTTCAAACGTTACCTCTTTAAAAATTTTTTCTTTTTCCGTTTCAATAATGCCTTCCAACTTTGCAGATTAACTTTTCATTAAGCTACAGGTCATGTTTGAAATTTTGTTCCACTCCTTTTTTATAATTTACTTTAAAAACCTTCACTTTGCTTAACTTGAGTTCAAAAAGGAGAATCCAATTGAAAACGACAAAGAAAAAACCAAAAAGAAAAAATAATAAGATTTTAATTTACGTATAACATATTTAATACGAAGTATGATGAACTTGGGTATTTCTAAATTCATAAATATATAATTGTTTAAATCAAAAATAAACAATCATCTCTTATTTACTCAAAGCATTATTATAATAATAATTTAGCTATTATTTTCTTGGGGTGGGGGATTGTTCTGGTAAAGTGTGCAGTCTTAAACTTGTTGTGCTCTGGCTCAGGTATTTAAAATTATTCATAGAGATTCCGATTGCGTATCTAAAAATTTTAGCTAGAATTCCAGGGAGTAGCGATTGAATGCTAGAGCAAGACTAAAGGTTGAGCATTATTGGATTTAGATTTTTTTGAAAGACTCGAAGTGATTAACCCCCAAGTAGAGGCATATCACTTATACCAAAAGCTGAATGGCACCTCGTTGAGGTGTCTTCAACGGTGTCTCGAGGACACCGCGTCATCTTTAAGAGTATGCATGTTTATCTTTGCATGCGGTGGAATACAAGAATGGACGAAACCTTTTTCTTAGCTGTTGTTTGATGTTTTAGCAAGTAAGGTTAAAAATAATCGAACTGTCGACTACAGTAGAGTTGAGAGAGCCAACTCAGGGACGACCTGCTGAAGTGCAATTTAAAGTCCACACCAATTTCTCAATTGTACACTTCGACGATATTTAAATCACCACGCAGTTGGCCTTGACTAGAAGCATAGATTCTCAGTTCATCAATACAAAATACATAAGCGAAGTTCTGCCTGCTTTCTGCGGTGGATTTTATTGTCGCTTCCTCCTCTTCGTTTGCGGTTTATTCATACTGCGGTTGGAAAAACGCATCAGTGTTCATACCCTGTTCTCAAAAGGTATAGGGAGGTTGATTTCGCAAAGACTGATGCGATATGTGCTGAAGCACTGGGTCTCTTTAGCATCACAGAGTCTGTTTACACGCCATATAGCTTCTGCGAAGATGGTCGTTGTGTTTCCGCATCTAAATTATTTTCAGAACTGATGAATACAATTATAATTATTACCATATGCTTTCAAACATCAATTTTTTGGTTATAAGATTACAGTCGGCTCTCTGCGCAATTTCTCTCTGAATAGTGCCGATTTTCCTCATGCTTGCCTAAAAGCATTCCCCACCATCACGCTATCACTTCGAGCGGCGGCATTTCAATCCAGTCTCTCTGAATAATGCCACTCAAATATATGTACGAAAGTAGACTATGTACCAGATTCATGCTTCATATTACATCTTATAATTAATCTAATGCTTAATGAATCAATGCTTCCACAAAACTGATTCGTTTTCTTCGACTTAAAATCGAGAAAAAACATATATACACTTCGTACTTGCGAAAAAAAAAAGAAAAATCACGGCCGGCACTATTAAGAGGGAGACAGAGAGAGAGAGAGAGAGAGAGAGAGAGCGGACGCGAAATCGATGGCGCTTCCACGTGCCAAGAGTGGGGGAACCTGAGTCCCACGAAAAATACTCCCCTACCAGTCCATCTCCGGCACTATTCAGAGAACGGACTGTATTGTTAAGCTGAAACGAAAGTGAGTTTGCAGAAGGGAAAAAGGTTCTATGGTCAAAAATGTGCATAAGTTATTATTCTTCAGAGAAAAAACATGATTCACAGAAAAACTTTCCTTTGCAATCTGAAATGTACAATGTATTCATATATTTACAGAATATTATCTCTACGGCGAGTCAATACCTGCAGAATATAATTTTTTACATCCTAGCCCGCCACTGTATCAAATATAACTTCTTTCGATGAGCATTTATCTTTTTTAATTAAAAATGCAACTGCATGGTAACAACTTAAACAGCTTTGTTAAAAATTTTAGCTTTTTGGTTGAAGATTTTTATCATTTACAGCAAAATTCACCTCTTTGGTTAAAAATTTAACTTTTTTGTTCAGAATTCGTCTTTTTCAAGGGAAAATGAATCTAATTGGTTAATAATTAATCTACTCTCGCATTTGACTGTTTATAATTAAAAATAAAATGTTGTGATTTGAAATATCAACTATTAAATACTCTTCGTTCAAAAATGCAACTATTTCGTATCAAATTCATGGATTTCATTGAAAATTCGTCTCTTTGAATAGAAAATTAATCTTCTAGGTAGGAAATTCATATTCTGGATTTAGAACTAACTCTAGAATGATCCACCGGGGCAGTACGCTACCCCATTTAAAGTTCAAGGGACGCTTCTGACTAAGGACATGTACAGTTTAGGCCGGGACCCTAACTATTATTCACTTCAACTATTCAACAATCGACCTCGGTTAAGGAGCGAGATCATCTGTGTTTTGTGTGAGTTCTGTGTGGGCGTGAATATCGTTTGGGGTAGCGCATTACCCCAGTAGACGATTTGAGTTCGAGAATTGTCTCAGCAATTTATCGGACAAATAGCAAAAATCTTAAAAAATACTAGTAAAATTGATTATTAAAATTCAGGCTTATTATAAATATTCCAAAATTTTTATACTACAAATAGAAGGCATCGTGCCACGGTACAAGTTTGGGGTAGCGTACAACTTCGGCGAACGGGTAAAGGATGAGCCAGCTACGTGGATCTTTTTAGGGTTAATCTGCTTTGGTTGAGGATTTATCTATTTTGTTAAAAATACGTTTCTTTTGGTAACAATTTCTTCTTTTTTGGTTAAGGGTAAAATTATTTTCTCAAAAATTAATCCTACTTGGTGGAGGATAAATTAAAAAGTTGTATAAGAATGAGGTTGATGATAAACTAGTTTACTGAAACATCGTCTTTTTTGGATGAGTTGGACAGTTTTTAAAATAAAATACAACTATTGTTTGTTGAAATATCTAATATGCATTACATTTTTTCTTCAAAAATCATACTTTTGAATAAAAAATTGTTTTTTTTCTGTTGAAATTTTGATTTTAGACACCTAATAATCGAAATTTTTATTTTCTACCAAAATAAATTTCTCCCTCAATTCGAAAAACTAAAGTAATAAAATAAAATGAATTAAATGGGATTTTAATTAATATTGTGTAAGATATTATGGGCGCACATATGGTAAAAAGTGATCGAATGTCAGTCGCCTTAAAGTGGCACGTGTAGATCTAATGTGCTTTTAACCTTTCAAGGATAACAAATAAAACTTTGCTGTTTCACCGAACGATTTACTGTCTTTAACTTATTATAATCATCCATTATGTGATAATGGCTAGTATATATATACAGGCGACACGTATGCAATATCTTATCAGTTACAACTCAAGAACTTCTTTCAAAATTCGCGGTCTCCATAAAAATGAAAATCTTTTTTTGCACCCTGGTCATTGTCTTCACGACATTTCTTAATTCTGTTCGTAAGTAGAATATATTACGAAATCAATCATATATTGAAATATTCTAAATATTAATATCGGATATATAAAAAATTCATATTACGCGAGCTCAAATTATTGGAAAATATGTTAGCATGATGTTCAGTACATTGGTACAAGTGAAGATTGAATGTCTAAAAAGATATCACAACAGCTTAATTAATTTTTTTTTTGAAAATATGTTTAAAAAATGCAACTAAATAAATTAAACTTTTTAACCTTTTACATCTATTTCCTTTCGGCTGTGTTTCTACAATTTGGTTCCCCATTGTATTAACACTATTCATAATTGAATAATATTTAGTTAATTAAATAATTTAACCAATTATAATTATGAAATAATATTAATCATAATTCGCGCAACACAGTAGTGTAAGTCGGGAATTTGTTTTTCAAAAAGGTCTGCAGCTTTAAAATTTGTATTGTATAGGCAGTATTAAAATATTTTCCTCTATTTTTTGCTTTGTTTGTAGAAAAATATTTTTTTTTTCAGTTTCAACCCTTAAATATATTTTCAGTAAAATAGAGTTGAGACTTGAGCATAAAAAGAAAGCGGATAATTTGTTTATTTTTGTACTTGATTATCATTAACAAATTTTAAAATTATATAAATGATTTTCATATTTTTTTCCGAAAAGAATGCTTTGCTATCTAATATGTATCAATGTAGCTGCTTAAAAATACTGACCTTCAGAAAATTGTGAACAACCAACATTTAGCTCTGTTATGAATAATTAAAGTTAACAAATACTTAATTTTTATCCCTTTTTCAGAAACGAATTAGATTGGTCATATTTCATACATTAAAGTAGTTGACTAGGTAGAAATAACTTAAATAAACTAATTGATCGTTTGCATCCTTTTTTTGGCGAAAAAATTCCTTGTCATGCAATATTTATGGAACTGCATTATAAGACGTATTAAACTACAGAACAATGTTAAAGCTTAAAACTTGGGAGTTTATAAATATTCTTAGTTGAAAAATGACAAAGATTCTTTTATATTTAGGTAAACCAATGATTGAACATCTTATATGTATCAAAGTTTCTTAATCGGATTTAATATTATCCAGACAATTCTTGAGTTTAGTAGGCCTGATGAACTATTTATCTTATATTTTATTAATTTAATGGAGATTAGTAAGTCCGACAGGCCATTTTGATAGATAAGGCATCAAGAATAATTTTTTGAACCGTAAAAAGTATATGCACATTTTCCAATTCCTTACTTAAAATATATATTATAACGCTAAATGTGACGTGTTAACAACGTTTAATAGTTTGGTATATCCGATATGCGAGTTCCATACATTAAAGTTGAAAAAGAATTTTTTCTACAAAAACAATAGGATTTATTAATTTATGTTGTTTATAATACATATGATTGTTAACTGTTCACAATATGTTTCATTATAATAAATCAGATAAGTTATTGCAGTACATATAAGATAAAAAAAATATATTTTGCAAACAAACGACCAAAATATTCTATTTTTTAACTCAAATTATTTACAAGCAAAATAATCGTTACATCTTAACAATAGTCAATAATTTGTTAAGTCTGTTAGGCTATTTTGAAACATATTAGAGAGAAAAGAATTTTTGTCTGCCGAAAAATGATGAAAATGTTCCATTTGTTCACTTAAGTTATTATAAATACAGCTAAATGTTAAATTTAAGGAATTTATCAGCGTTCAAAAATTAAATGAAATTATTTCAAAATACATGTGTAAGATGAAGAATATTTTGTTTCTGCGAATAATAGATGAAAATTTTCAACGGTTTGACTTCAATTATTGATAAAAAGCTCAATTTT
>NC_046660.1:34495493-34533270 GCF_010883055.1 Belonocnema kinseyi | reverse complement strand
AAATAAAACTTTTTTTTTAAATTTTCTTGCTCCCTCCATAACATGGAAGAAAATTAAAAAAAAATTTTTATTGTAACTGGATCAACTCAAAATTTTATTCAATTTGTCTTAATCATTGTCTCATTGATTTTCACAACATATATTTTGTTTATAAAAACAAGTAGAGCAAAACGAATGAAACTACAGTTTTTCGAAATTTAGATTGCGTCACGCTGACCTCGAAAAGGGAATGGTCTAATGGTGTAACAAGAACTTTTGGTCGCTGGATTCGAACCCCAAAGCGAAATATTTGTAACACGTCGAGTTTTCAAAAATGTATGAGATCCATTTTTTCAAAATCCGGTTTTTTATCCATTTTTTTATATACAATCAAAGGTCGTTATTTTGGCCCTAAAAGCATTGGTATGCTACCTTACATGTCTTGGAATTTTATATTACAAGTCTAGTTGATGGATATCTCGACGCCGGTTGAAGAGGAAAATTAGAATAACAAATTTAAATCATTTCTGAGAACTCTTGCTCCTGGCAAATACTTGCAAATATCTGGTTAAAGCATGGTTCACGGCTGAATGACAGCATGGCGCAAGTCTTGCTGCTGTCCGTTTCCCATGCTTAGGACACGCTAAACACAAATTAATATTCTTAAGAACATGTAAGTCTCAGAGAAAATTCGCCTGCGTTAAAAATGAAAATATTAGCTTTGCCAATAGCCGACACGTCTCTAAATGCTAAGTTCGTTACCCGGGTGCACCGGTTCGCGCACCAGGTAGTGTAGCACATATTCTTTGAGAACTTTTTAAACATTTTAATTGTGCCAATTGCCAAAATAACCACCATTAGTGAGTCGACAGTCCGGGTGAATCTAGCCGCGCATTAAGTAGCTCAGCACGTATACTACGAGAAGTTTTTCAAAAATTAGATTATTCAAACAGCCAAAATTACTAAAAATTGTGTTACGACGATCCGACGAGACATTTTTAAAAATTTAAATTTTGTAAATAATGAAAACAATTCAAAACTGTCAGTTGACAACTCGGGTGCACCAAGTCGCGCCCCAGGTATCTTAGTACGTATTCTACGAGAGCTTTTTCAAAATTTTGATTGTTTCAACAGATAAAATTACTAAAAATTGTGAGTCAACGATCCGGTTACATTAGATTGAGCACCAGATAGTATAATACGTATTCTACGAGAACTTTTAAAAAAGTTAAAATTTCATTAATGATGAAAACAATTCTAAATGGTCAGTCGACGACTCAGGTGCACTAGGTCGCGCTCCAGGTATCCTAGCACGTTTTCTATGAGAACTTTCTCAAAATTTAGATTGTTTCAATAGCTAAAATTACTAAAAATTGTCAGTCAACAATCCGGGTGCACCAGATCCAGCACCAGGTAGTATAATACGTATTCTACGAGAACTTTTAAAAAATGTAAATTTTGTGAATAATGAAAACAAATTAAAATGGTCAGACGACAACTCGGGTGCACCAGGTCGCGCCCCAGGTAATTTAGCGCGTATTATACAAGAACTCTTTCAAAATTTAGATTATTCCAACAGCCAAAATTACTAAAAATTAGTGTCGACCTGGGACGCGATCTGGTGCACCCGAGTCGTTGACTATACCTTTGATTTTTTTCATTATTCTCAGACTTAAAATTTTTTTCAAATACTCGTAGAAAACGTATTGTACTACCTGGTGCTCGATATGATGTACCCGGACCTTACGCTTTTATTGTAGAATTCTACTAGATGTGTGGTAGAACTCCAAACATTCTTAGCAGTGCATGTTTTAACAATAACTTCCGAGGTTTTACGGTTTGTACGGTTAATATGATAAACATAAGTGTGATAGAATGTTGCCTAAGGCTAACACTAGTTGGAATTTGGTGTACTACTCGTTATAAAAACATTCGCCTCAGTAACAAATATTGTTAAATGTCAAGTTAAGGATCGCCTCTAAACATTGTACACACTATAAATATTTTAAACTTGAAAATGATAACATTGTATTGTATATCTGAATAGTGTATTCTTTTCTGAACATTTTGATACAAAATTATTATTCTAGTCGCGGAAACATCGCAATACTATGGTCAAACGGACATTAATTTTATTAAATATTTTTTTCCGTAATGCATCATGCTGTAAATAATGAAATATTCATAATATTTTTTTGAATAAATCGAAAACTAATTTTTCCCCCTTAAATTTTTATGCATTTTATTACATGCGTTTTAAAGTTCCATGTCGAGCGCCTGATGTAACGTGATCATTATTGGTTCTTATACAGTTTTGAACTTCCAGGCCCCCTCGACTTATAAGTGGTCAAATTTGAAAAGGCTCTATCTTTCGTAATTTTTTACGGGAGTGCTTACAATTTTGAAACGTTATATATTTGATGATATTCTACTAATAATAGTTCACAAATTAATAAAATTATGAAAAATGTCAAAATGCAAATATTTTTTCTCCGGTTTAGAAAATTAAAGAAACGACCCACATGGTGGGATAGGGAATCTAATAAGATAAAAACAAAGGTGAAAAAGAAGTACAAGAAGTGAAAAGAACGAATCACAAAACGTGAGGAGTACGTAGAAATGAGGAAGGAGCTTAAGTTGATGTGTCAGAAGGAAGAAAAGAAAAAGGAGAAATATTTGGAAGAGGAGATGGGAAGTGTTAAGAAAAAATATGATGTGTGGAAGATAATAAATGAGGTTAAAAAGCGTAGAGTGGATATAAGTGAGAAGATAGGGTGTGAGGAGTGGAGCGAGGTTTTTAAAGAATCTTTTAAGGGCTCACTCGCGGACAGATTCACGGACCAGATATGCTAGGAGTAGAAGAACAAAGAAGCAGTGATGGAGAAGTTAAATTACGAGGAGATGGGGAAACAGATAAGTTAGATAAGAAGGTCAAATGTAGCAGGGATAGAAATGGTAGAGAACGTTTCGTGGTTGTTTAGTCTACAAGAGGGTAGGGAGAGGCTGAATATGGTAGTATAGAAAGTATTTAGGGGTAAGAGATTCTCAGTCGATTGGAGAGAGGGGATAATGTTGTGACTGTATACGAAATGAGTTAAGAATAGGCAGCTAAATTATAGAGGGATTCCGCCAATGAATACTTTATACAAAGTAAATGCGATATTCTGGGCAAAAAGGCTGTGGAAGGATATCGAGAGGAAAGGAATATTGCCGGTGGAGACGCAGGTCGGCTTTAGGGCGGGTGGAACACTATTAACAAAATCTACGTTCTGAATCATGTAGTGAATAGAGAATTAACGGAGAAGAAAGCAAGAGTGTACGCAATTTTTCTGGGTCTCAAAGGCGCCTTTCCTTTGATGAATAGGCTGAGAGGAGGGGACGGAATTTCGGACAGATTCTAGATGGATGCAAACTGAGGCAAGGGTATTCGCTTAGCCCAACGCTTTTTTCGATTTTAGTCGCGGATATGGAAAGTATACTAGCGGCCGGAGTGGTAGAAGGAGGAAGGGTTGGAGGGTTTAGGATATGGTCCCTCGCGTATGAAAGTGACATAGAGCTGCTAGAAAAAAGTTAGGAGGCCTTAAAAGAAACGATGGAGAGGGTAAGAAGTAAGCTGGATAAGAATGGGTTAGAATTGAATGCGAAGAATTCCAAAGTTATGTTGTTCAGAAAAGGAGTTGGAAGGGATAAGCACGGTGGGTGAAAGTGGACACACCGGGGCCAAGAATTGGCGGCAATTTTGTTTAGTCTGACAAATTAATAAAAAAATAAGATTAAATTGATTCAAATGGACAGATCATTATGATCTCGAGAATGAAATGATTGTTGGAGCAAAATGCTTTGCAACAAAATTGCTTTTTTTTACTAGGCGAGGCCTAAATGTGTTGGTAAATGGAGAATTTTAGTAGCTTCTGGCCGTTTAGGGAGAAGCGGATGTGTGAATTGTGTGGGAAGGTGGATGCAAGAGTCGAGCACTCGTTGGAAGGTTTGAGGAAGTGGAAAGAAGTGTGATAAGCATGAATGTATTGATGCACGAAAGAGGGACAAAAGGGCAGTAGCATGGGTGAAGGGAGTGTTGGGGGAGATGGAGAAGAAGAAAATCAAAGACAAAGAGAACTAGCAAAGGAAAGATTGTAAATAGCAGAGAAAGTAGATATAAAGAAAATATAAACATTGTAAATAGCAGATAAGTATCAGGTTTTCACCGGTGAGGCAGAGTTTTTCAATTCAAGGCAATGTTTGAAAGTAGGTTCATGTGTGCGAGAGGAGGCGAAGTGAGGAACACCCGACGATAAGAATGATCGATCTTAAAAATCAGGTGTGGATGGTTGTTAGTTTTTAAAAGTTAGTTTTGAGAACATTCTGTAAAAAAATTGAAGTGAAAGCAAGCAGTTTTCAAGACCTGCAGCCTGAAAAATAAACGTTTATCTGTTTGTCTAGTAAAAAATGCGGCCCAGCCTCAAAATAAAAGCTATCTTGTTTACTTTTTCGGAACTGATCGACTTTTTTTAATCGAACTCTTTTCACCTTTATTCAGTAAGTAATAATCCAGAAATAAATTCTCTATTTTCAATCAAAAACTGAGAAATGGATCTTATGGTAGAACTCTTCTTTTCCCTCTCATGATCGGTTAAATTTAGATTGATTCGTTTTAACTCCCTACCCTTAAATTACCATATCAGAGTGGTCCGCAAGGGATATGCACAAAGACCGAGAAATTTCATGTTTATTGTGGTCCCTTTTAAATAACTATTATCTCAATCATTTTTTTAAACTATGAGTACGAAAAAATAGCACTATTTGATTCTACTAGTCTCTTTGTAACTCAATATTTTTAAATTAATTTTGTAAACAGTCAAATGTTCAAATCCTTTTCTATTGAAAATCATCTTTCCATACAATTTTTCCATCCCAATGTTATAATTTCTACTGTTTTAGTCAGAGTGCTTATGAAAC
Source organism: Belonocnema kinseyi (assembly GCF_010883055.1). NCBI lineage: Eukaryota > Metazoa > Arthropoda > Insecta > Hymenoptera > Cynipidae > Belonocnema > Belonocnema kinseyi. The sequence continues at coordinate 34,528,335 of NC_046660.1, read as the reverse complement.
TTAACTGGTTGAAAATTATTTCTAACTTTATAATTAGTTCATAGTTTCAAACTATGCCAATTTTTCGTTACTAGGGCTATTCTAATAATAAATTACAGCGAATATTTTTTCTAAGAAATTCTTTATGCTAATTAACTAGTATATTTAATTAATAACTTATATTCCTTACGTATATGAGTATTAGTTCTAGTTTATAGCGAATTTATTTAAGAAAATTTTTTAGATAAAAAATCATATTTTTAAATTCCAGATTTTGTCACTAAACTTGTTTATATATTGTTGCACACAAATAATTATGAAAAATATAAAATTATGAGATTTTAAGCGTGTTTATTTTTTAGTTCATTACTAAAAATCCCTGTATTATTTCTTACAGAATCAGCTAAACCACCACGAGTAACAAATGAAACAGACCTAGGACAATTTCGGAATGGCCAAATAGTGAAGCTGCAGGGTTTTAGAGAATATCGTATAGTGGACGATAGGAGGCTTCGGAGACTAGATGCAGCTGAACGGGACATTTTGGAGTTTATTAAAAGTCAAAATCCGCAGACACCAGGTTTAAATTTTAATGCTAAATCTTATTTCCTCATATACAGAGAGGAATGTAACCTTTAGATAATGATCCAACTTTAGACCCCTCCCCATTCTGCCTCTAAATAAAGACCAAGTTTGTTCTATAGAATAGTAGTCATTTCACACGTACTTGGAAATGCTACTTTCCTATGCTTGTGTAGCGTAAAAAAGTTCCCTTTAATAAGGCACGAGCATAACAGAAACTTTTTTGCATTACTTTCATTTTATAGACGGCCCAATGCAGCAAAACGAGATATTGGGGTTCGAGAAATCTTTTTGGTTCAGAAAATAAGCAATTTTTTGATGCACTAAATGATATATTTGAAAATTTAACTATTCACTAGAAAATTCACATCTTCGGGTTAAAAATTGTAAAAAGTCATATTTTCACTTAAAAATTCAATAATTTGGTTGTAAATTATTTTATTTTTGAATTGCATATTTTTGAAAATTAAACTATTTATTTAAAAAATCATCTCTTTTATACAAAATATACTTTTTTGTTAATTAATTACACTTAATTACGTTTCAGAATTTATATTTTGTTAGTTGAAAACTTAATTTGGTTTTAGAACAATAATTCTAATTTCTTGAAACTTATTTTTAGGGTTAACCTTTATTTCTTCAAATTAGTTTTATAGCTGCAATGAACTCGTTGAAAATTCATTTCATTTTGTTGAAAATCCATCTTTTCGGGTTTGAAGGTCAATTTTTTTCAAAAAAATATGGTTTTTAGACGCAAAACTTCATTTTCTTTTTGGCAATTCATTTATTTGGTTGAGGATTCCACTAGTTTGTTCAAGATTTGGCTTTTTAAGTTGAACGTAACTAGTCGAAAAGTCGTTTTTTTTCTTGCAAAATAATTTTAAAATATGAAAATTAAAACATTCCACTTTTTGTTCGAAAATTAGCTTCTTCTATTGACAATTTAACTTTGTGGTATGAAATATATCCTCTTGGAATAAAAACTCATATTTTAGGATACAAACGTCATATTTCTTAGTTGAAAATTAATTTTCTTGATGGAAATTAATTTTGTTGTTAAAAATTAAACTGTTTTGATTAAAATATTAACTATTTGGTTAACAATGTTTTTTGTTGTTTTGTTCAAAATTCTTGGGTTTAGTTTAAAAATTGACATATTTTAATCGAAAAATATTTTTGTTGAAAGTTTAATTATTTTATTGAAAATGCAATATATTTTGACTTCAAATCTTCGCCACGTTAAGCGTTTTATATTAAATTTAATGTAATATCTACATTACTTTTATTTTAAAAGCTTCATTCCTATATTTTTTCCCTATTTTTATGAAAATTGCCGTATTTTCCTTGTTTTAAGCGCATTATTAGGTGTTCTACAAAAATCAGCACCATCGAAAGGGATAAATGGGTAACTAGTAATATACAATTAGTAATGCAGTTTAATGATTATCCGCGAAGATAAGATTTTGAGATAAAAAAAAATCGTACAATTTAGTAGTTCTTGGTTAAGGGTTTTGTATCTGTGAAATGATTAGTAACTACATTTTTCTTACAGAAAGATATTTTGTACCGTTATACAAACCTGAGCCTGGAAATAAGCTGATGCGTTTAGTACATACTCCTCATTGGCATCGTGTTCATGTTGGGACAGTCGACAGTGAAGGGATCATTCGAAGTCCAAATGGTAATTTAAAAAATGAAATACAATTTAAAATAAAAATTATAAAACTCTGCCTAAAAAGTCTCACAACTTATTAGGTACAGTTTAGTAGTTCTACGTGAATGATATTTTTTTCAAATCGTCAGCCTGATTTATAAATATACTTGTCTTACGCAATTAGGTACAGCTATAGAACCTTCAGAAAATGATCATTTGAAAAACAGTCTTGATCAGACTGTTGGAATGCGTATGGCTAACAGATGGCACCGTTTGAGTGATTAGACATCATAAGTAATGGTAATATATAAACTAAAATACAATATCAACTAAGTATATTATAGAATTGTTACTATAGCTTGGACTACTTTTTTAAATTCAGGTTTGCTTTGGGACCATTCAAATCGTTCTTTACCTCAGGGTAATTAAATTAAACTGATGATTTTAGGTAAAACAAATTATTACGAAAAAAAAGTAAACCCACATATATTAACACCTTGGGATATTGCATTTTGTATGCAATAGATGAATTTAAAAGAAAATAGTTTCTTTTTTACCAAAAGAATTAAATATAAACAGAAAAAAGAATTTTTAACAATGTTACGTTTTCAAGAAAGGTAATGAATGCTCAACCAACAAAATAATTGTTAACAAAACTTTTAAATATTGTAATTTTTAGCCAAAACAGTTTAGTTTTAAACCCGAACAAATAAATTTTATACAAATAATTTAATTTTTTACCAAATAGCAGAATTTCTTCTCCAAAATACAAATGTTGAACGAAAGACACGATTTTTCAACAAAGAAATATAAATTTCCAACTAAATAATGCATTTTTAACCAAATAAATAACATCTTCCACTGAGTGAGAAAAATTCTTAAATAAAATAAGACGGTAAAAATTCTAGTTAAAAGTATATCTTTTAACCGAATGAAATCCTTTGTAACAAATTGTTAAATATTCAATCAAACAGATGAATGCTGGCATAAAAAGATAAAATTTCCATCGAAAAAGAAGATTATGCAATTTTCAAATAAGAAAGATACATTTTCCACGACGAATGAAATAGTTGAATTTTTGGTTATTAAAATGAATAAACAATAAACGAAATAAATTTTCAATAAAATAGGTAAATTTTCAACCAGATAGTTAAATTTTCATCTAAAGAAGATAAATTGCTAATTAAACATGTAATTATTAATATTTGAGTCAAACAAATTAATTTAAGAACAAGAGTTTCCAAAAACATAGTTAAACTTTTACAAAAGAGGTTATTAAAGTAAAGTGATGAATCATTAACCAAATAAAATGAAATTTTAACCAAGTTTTTCTTATAGCATCTTACATGGGGGAGAGGATACCAATTTCAGAAGAACGCCTTTTACGTACTCAGTGTATGACCGACAAATTTTAAATATCAATTTATCAAAAATTACATGTCGTTTACAGGTTGTGCTGAACATTTCCTGACTTTCACTTACTACTTTTAAATTTCCTGATTATCCGTGTTTTGCCAACATTTTCTGAACTGCACTATCCTTGTTTGATACATAATTTTTAATGATAAAAATAATAAATCTTTACATTTTTTACAGAAGTGATATGGCAGTTCAATTATTAAAAGTACTGATGAAGTTTGTGAAAATTAGTATAAATAGTATAATCCACCTTGGACAGATGTATTTTGGATGAAGACTTTTATAAGTAAAATAGTTTGTGAAACACATTGCAAAAGATTTGGCTCCTTCCTGGCGGTTTTTGTCACAAATGTGTTTTTCCGGTCGGGTTGCACTGAAGCACAATTCTATGGAAGTGCAGGCAAATGCGAGGAGCTTGTAAAAATTAAGTTGATAAATAAATGGTATTTCTGGAATTCTCAATTTGATTTAACTTGTAACCCTTCTCTTTGTCTAGCTCCACGTTTTTTCGATCAAAATGAACAAATTTACTTTGACTAATCATGTCAGCTAATCTTCGGATTTTTAAAAACGAATTTTTAATTCAAAGTTTAATTTTTCAAACACAGTGATAATTTAAAAAAATACATGCATTATAAACCTAAAATATAATTTATCAACCAAAAGATTGATTTTTTTATAAAGATAAATTTTCTATCAAAAATGGAGCAATTAAACTTTCAGCTAAAAAAAATTAATTTTTATTCAAAAATCAAACGAATTTTCAACAAACCAGTTCAGTTTCTGACCAAAACGGATGACTTTTTGATCAATTCTATTTTCAGCAAAATAATTGAATTTTCGATGGACTTATAACATTTTTAAACAAGCGAGTTGAATACGTACCCAAAAATATAGTAGTAGACATCTCGACCAAGAGCAATTAACTTTGAACTAAGAATATTATGATTTTCTTGTTCATTTTTAATAAGTGAGCTTTAAGCGAAAATTTGAGAAAAAAGAGAAACAGAGGTAAATAGTGGAAAGTGTGTGAAGTCCGAAACATGGAAATGATTTTTACACTTATTAAGTGAATATTAAAGTGTAGCATTTTAGGGGCATGTTTCGCGAAGTTTCCAAACTGTGTCAAAATTAATCACCAGGAAGTGCACTAAACGTTATTTAACACAGACTAAGGGACTTTGTTCACAACTCTATACTTTGTTAAATTAAATTAAACGAAATCATTCTCTTGTGCACTAAAAGTTGTACATGTATGTTATACATATTTCCTGCTTTATACATTTACTTGTACTCAAAGTAAATTAGATAACAGTAGATTATATACCTAGGCAGAAAAGTTGAACTTTATACGAAAATGCGGAATTTAACTTCCGAGCCGAATGCGAGGACGATAAAACTGCATCCGAGTATAAAACAACTTTACTGCCGCGATACATACGATACTCTATCAGGAATAGGTAGAATAAGCGCCCTTTTTCCTATCATAAAAAAGAGGTTGCGATATAATCTCGAAGTCTGAAGCCACATTATCTCTTCACCTATTGGTGGGATTTAAACGCGCCGCCTATTCTTTAGAATCGAGATTAGCGGAATCTATTATGAAGGTAATACATGCGCACCAAAATGCGATATAGAATCATTTTTAGGTTAAGAACAGAGCTACGTATTATGAAACCAAGGCATTTCCACCTAAGTGCGGTCTAGCCCTGATGTGCTCCGTTTGGTGGCGGTAAGTGCTAGGGATACAAGTCGAGTCTGTAGTTTGAATTATACAATTTTGACTTGCATTTCATTCAAAGATACCTTTAAGGTATCGAGGCACATTCGAGGGGTCTGTTTACATAACGGATGTAAACAATCCTAGCGATCGTGCCGAATTCGAGTGGAACTCATATATGTTTTCTTAAACATTTATTTAATCTTCAAACATTGTAATTATTTAAACAATTTTCATAAATGAATATAAATACATTTAATTTGTCATGTTGCATTATAGATTTACAAGAAATATTGATTATTTAAACAATTTTAATTTAAAAATGAAGAGTCAGAATGTCTATCCGATGAATCTTTTCTGTGTTGCTTTGCAAACCAACAAGAACGAATAATTATTGAAACAATTTTAATTAAAAAAATAAAAGTGACCTTTTTTCTAAGAGCCAGTTTGTTTGCGGAGTCCAACTAAAAGTGTCTATCCGATGAATCTTTTCTATATTGCTTTGTAAATTTACAAGAACTGTTTATTATTTAAACAATTTTAATTAAAAAATTAGTAGTTTGCCCTTTTTTATACTAATCAATTTTTTTACGGATTTAAGTAAGAATATCTATACGATAACTCTTTTCTATGTTGCTATGAAAATTTACATTTACAATTTATTTAAATAATTTCAATTTAAGAACTAGGAGTTTCACCGTTTTGATACGAGACAATTTTTTAACGGAGTTAACTAAGAATTTATACCGGATGACTCTTTTCTATTTTGCTTTGTAAATTTACAAAAAATTTGCAAGAACTATTATTTTTTTAAAGAATTTCAATTTAAAAATAAAATTTCAACTTCTTTTCTACAAGTTAATTTTTTTATGAAGTCAAGTAAGAATATCTATACAATGACTATTTTTCGGTTTTGCTTTGTAAATTTACAAGAACTATCATTTATTTAACAATTTTATTTCAACAATTTTAATTTAAAAATTAAAAGTTTGGCCTTTACCCTACGAGTAAATTTGTTTTCGAAGTCAACAAAGAATGTCTATCCGATGACCCTCTTTTATGCTGCTTTTCAAATTTACAAGAAGTATTAATTATTTAAATAATTATATTTTAAAAATTAAGAGTTTGGCCTTTATTCTACAAATCAATTTGTTTTTGAAGTCAACTAAAAATGTCTATACGTTGACTTTTTTCTATATTGCTTTTCTATGTTTACTTTTTATACGAAGTCAAGTAAGAGTTTCTATATAATGACTTTTTTTATGCTGCTTTTCAAATTTACAAGAACTATTAATTATTGAAACGATTTTAATTAAAAATTTAAAAGTTTTGTCTTTATGCTAGGAGTCAATTTGTTTTCGAAATCAACTTAGAATGTCCTTTCAAAGACTCTTTTCTATGTTTCTGTGTATGTTTGCAAGAACTATTATTTATTTGAAGAATTTCAATTTAAAAATAAGAGTTTGGCCTTTTTTATAAGAGTTAATTTTTTTTACGAAGTCAAGTAAGAATTTCTATCGGATCACTCTTTTCTATGTTGCTTTGAAAATTTACAAGATGTATTAATTATTTAAATATTTTCAATTAAAAAACTAAAAGTGCCTTTTTTAAGAGTCATTGTGTTTTCGGAGTCACCTAAGAGGGTCTTCCGATGACTGAGAGTCATATTTTCTAATTAATAAACACAATTTGTTTACGTTGTTAACCAAGATTATTTTTACGATGAATCTTTCCTAAGTTATGTGTTAAATTTAAAAGAATTATTAATTATTTAAAGAACTTTCATAAAAAATTAAGAAATTTGCTATTTTTCAATGAAAAGGGTCAGACTTGTTTACAAATTTAACTAGGAACGTCTTTCCGATTAATTATAATACTCAAATTTTCATGATTTATTATTTAAACTACTTTCATGAGCAAATTAAGAGTTTGGACATGTTTTGAAAAATAGGCTTAATTTGTTTACGGAATCAACAAAGATTGTATTTTCATTCACTGTTTACTATGACACTTTGAAAATTTACACTAATGATTTGTTATTAAAATAAATTCCATAAACAAATTCTGAACTTAAATGTTTTTTTTTAGATTTCTAACTATTTGAACCTTTAAACAAAATAGTTTTTATAAGAAAATGTATGCACTATGTATTTAATATAAATTGAAAAGAAATTAATACTGTATAATCGTAAAAACTTTCATTTTCATTAGTTTCAGTAATTACTTCTTTTTAATAATTTCTTCCAGTAATTTCATAATATTCTGTATGAATTTTAGTACAATTATTCACAGTTGCCTAAACATTTGGCCAGATGAGAGGAAAACTGCAGAAAACCGCCTTCCGAGTTTGGCCGTGTTTTCAGAATTCGAGTACGCAACCCAGTCGTACCTCGTAAATGGTGACCCATCAAAGTGCTAGGGGCGCTGGAAATGTATGAAAATTGGTACGCACCGAAATTTCATATGTTTTTTCTAAACTTGCATACAAATGTTGAGTGTTGCGCAATAATTTATTCTGCATCTTGAGAGGGTAGCCGTGCGGAGCCATGTACAAATAAAAGTTATTAAAGCAAAAATGAATATCGCGGTATCATATTGAACATCATTTACAAATAAAATAATTGCACGGAAATCAGTGGGTCGCGCGCGAAGCGCGCGTATCAACTTCTAGTTTTTGTAAAATGGCGCTTGATTGTACCATGTATACACGCGCGCAGGGCGACGCTATTAGCCCAAAATCCACTCACTGCCTGACAATAAAGTGCTATTTTACTGCCGCTCCGCGAGCAGATAAAGAGTGCTTATTCTGCCTATTTCGGATAAGGTATATTTCAGAATTTAAAAAAATGTATTGCATCTAAGAAGATTAAAAAACACTCTGTGATTTTTTTAGATTTTTCCTAATGTTGACAGCTTTCTGGAAACAGGTTAAAGTCGATCCTTGAAAAAGGAGACCGAAAAACCTTATTTTTGCTTTTAGATGCTCTTTGATAAACAATTCATAGATTTTTTCCGAGCGAGTTGCAATCAAAAGAAGCGAGCCTTGACTTTAGCTTCACGATATTTAATGCATGTAGTCTGACGTTTTCGGTTACAGCATGTATGGCTATTTACATAATCATTCACTAATGCACTGCATGTTGGACACTATCAATTGAATGATATTTTGACTATGAAATGTCAAAATATTAAAACATGTTTGTGTATATACATTTATGGCTATTACTCGTACTGAAAAAAAAGATTTTTGTAAAATTACAAAATTGCGGAAAATTACATGTTGTATCATTGTAAATATCAGACACTTCCCTTTGGATTTTACAAAAGTGTGCGAAATAGCATCCTCTAGCGATGTGAATAAAAAAAACCTCGAACAGTAGAGTAATTTTACACACTCGATAAAAACAAAATAACTCATTCCCTCTTACGAACTCTGCATTCAGAAGGGAAAATTCAGTCGCAGCGTGCAAAAATACCGTGCGTCGTTGTAATCATTTTTCTGAGATTGAAAATTACATCGAAATTTTTGATTTCACCCTGATGGAAACTTTAACATTTTTGATTCATAAATAATTGACAATTTTTAATAATAATTAACCAAATAATATGTGAATACGAAAGCGTCTCTTATTTTCGTTGTTTATCAATGCCTTCAACCTGTTCAATACGTATCTTTCATATTTTTGTTAGAAAATATACATGAACCTTATAAAGTTATCTACAGCATCTTATATATTTTAGGTACGAGGTGCCGTATCGAGCGTGTGTTTCTTCAATCCCCATAAACTTGTATAATGTTTTGGCTTCGACTATTCGAATCCTGTGACCCTAAAAAAATTTATTTTATTTTCCTTCTTTACAATATGATTTTTACTTCTTCGCATGTAAAATCACTCACTGAATTGGAATATCGCAAAAGCTAAGACTGCACAATTCATTTTTTAATGGATTCTTACTCATTTTCGTGAACTTACTCCGATACATAAGAGTTTATTTATTTAAATCCTCCAGAGATGTAAAATTCAATCGATTTTTGTGTGTGCATATGCCAGGTATTTCGTATATTTAATTTATATGCATACGAGGTGTGTTCAAAAAATAAGGTGACTTTATGGTTTTCTCAAAAAATATTTATTTATTCCTCAATATTTATGTTGTCCCCTTCAAAGTAATCCCCCTCAGATATAATACACTTGTACTAACGCTTTTTCCAATCATCGAAGCACTTCTGATAATCATTTTGTGGTATAGCCTTGCGTTTTTTCAGCGATGCAGTTTTTATCTCCTCAATCGTTGAAAATCGATGTCCTTTCATGGGTCTCTTCAGTTTTGCGAAAAGAAAAAAGTCACTGGGGGCTAAATCCGGTGAATATGGAGGCTGAGGCATGACTGTGGTGCTGTTTTTGGTCAGAAAATCTTTCACAAGCTACGATGAATGAGCAGGTGCATTATCGTGATGCAAAAGCCAAGAATTGTTTTTCCAAAGTTCCGGACGTTTTTTGCGTATCGCCTCTTGCAAACGGCGCATAACTTGAAAGTAATACTCCTTATTGACCGTACGACCTTGTGGTAAGAATTCCTGATGCACTACGCCACGGTAATCAAAGAAGACAGTGAGCAAAACCTTCAAATTTGACCGAACTTGACGTGCTTTTTTTGACCTTGGAGACTCAGGATGCTTCCACTGAGACGATTGGGCTTTAGTTTCGACGTCATAACCATATACCCACGATTCATCCCCAGTTATAACCCTTTTGAGCAAATCAGGATCATTATTGACTTCATTCAACATCTCCTGAGCGATGGACATGCGATGGATCTTTTGATCAAAATTAATCAGTTTTGGAACAAATTTCGCTGACTTACGTCTCATGCCCAAAACGTCCGCAAAGATAGCATCGCATGAGCCAACGGATATGCCAACATCTTCAGCAACTTCTCTGATGGTAATTCGGCGATTTTTCAACACCATTTCTTTCACTGCTTGAACGTTTCCATCTTTTGTTAGCGTGCTGGGACGTTCGGGGCGAGGATTGTCTTCGACATCCTCTCGGCCTTCTTGGAACACATTTTTCACATTGGAACACATTTCTGTTACTCAGAGTAGACTCACCGTATGCAACTGTCAACATTTCAAGAGTTTTAGAGCACTAGATTCCATTTTTCACATAAAACTTAATGCAAACTCTTTGCTCCATTTTTTTCGAAAGAAGAAAATCGCCGAGCACACCAAACCCTTCTTGCCTTTTACGCCTCAAGAAAAACAACACGAGCTATATAGTCAAAACTGTGAACATATGATCGTGACAAGTGTACCAACACAACAAAACAAAAAATTTAAAACTTGAATGTACGTAGCCCACGAAAATTGAAAAGTCACCTTACTTTTTGAACACACCTCGTATATATTATACCGGCTCAAAAAGACTTTTTTACAGGGTAATGATCCCCTCATTTATTTCAAATCCAAAAAAATGAAATTCTCTAATTTTTTTTCTTTTTATTTCAAAAGGTGCATGTTATGTCTGGAAGTTTCTTATATAAAATACATAGAGTACAATAACTTTTTTGAGTTTTTGAAATAATTATTTAGGGTTTTGGAAAATGTGACGGGAAAGTATAGAGGCTTGTTGAGAATTATCCAACAAAGAATTAAATTTCACGGACATATGGGTTTATTTCCCTAAACACACCCCGACGAGTCCTTGAAAATTACCTTTAAAGCCAAAAATATCAATTCTTACTGACATCGACCTTTTGAGCACGGTATTCTGGTCTTATTTTTCAGTTGACATTATTTTTATTGGTCTATTGGAATATTTACTCACATCAATTAATTAATTTTCAATTATTTGAACAAAGATAACTCGTTTAAATATTCTTTTTTCTTTGGAAATTCGGTTTAGCCCACTAAAAATGTTTAATTTGTGTCTACTCAAATATTTCACAACAGTGGTTGATTAATTTGTAATAATGCAAATAATTAATACGTAAACAGTTCCTTAAAGAAAAATGAGGATAAAAAAATTGTATTGCATTTGGTAAAAGAGTATAGGATAAGGTTTCCAGAGAGCAAAAAAAAAACATTATATCGCGCGACACAGTGATAGGCAATATAGATTAACATTATATAAAAAATCTGCTTGCTTAGCGGGAATATTCTCATAGCGCGCTACGCGCGCAACTCAAATTGGTTTTGAGTTTAAGCGAGTCTAGGGCGCGCGGCTGTTAAATCTCGCGCTTAGCGCTCGGATATTTATTCTTTACATTTGGAAACCTTGAATAAAGCTTTATTAAAGAGATCCCTTTAGATCCCAATCTTTATATCCGTCTTTATATTCTGAATTTTCTACTTAATCAAGTGTAGTTAAATATTAAGTTTCTCAATGAATTGTAGGCTTCTGGGGTACACATTCTTATCGTGATACTCGCGCTGCGCGCTCGATTTTGGACAGACATTTGTAAACAGTTTTTGTTATATCTTTTTTTTCGTAACTCGTAGTTTTTTGACAATTCTTTATTTATTTATTTTTATTTTTAATCTTATTTTTCACGAATAAAACAAAAATTACGCGTTCTATCAAGAAGTGATTCTTAACGACAAATCTTTTTCCGGATTATAATTTTTGTAATTTACCTTTCTTCGAGTCCTGCATAGTTTGGCCACAAAATGGAATTTTTTATTTTTCATTTTTTTTGCAATCAAAATTTGAATTCTCGATTAACGAAAAAAAATCCAGAAGGTTGTTATGATAATCTTGTAGGTCTTTCAATAAGAAATGTTTTTCTTTTCTTGACTGTTTCCATATCATGTGTTCTTTGGCTTAAAATTATGATTTTTAATTGATTTATACAATTTTGAAAAAACTATCACTCTAGGATTTTTTTTATCGAAAAAAGTCGTAAGGCTCAAGTGTTGGGCTTACTGAGTATTATGAATAACCATACATAAAACTTTGAAATATAAAAGAATAGTCGTAAAAATTTTGCAAATGCTCTAACTTTTTGAATTTTCACCCAAAATGGCTGGTTACCGAAATCGTCGTTTCTTTTAGGAACTAAAAAAATTGTGTCAAAGATTGATTTAATTCGTTCATTTTTTCGAAAGTTATCGTGTTTATGGACGGACGGACAGCTAGACAGACCGCATTGTGAAAAACTTGATTTTCGGATTCAGGGGGTCTCGAAATTTGGAGATCCGTTGAAAAACTATGCTGTCAAACTTCGGGCAATTCTAATACTTTCTCAATCATAAATGATGATAATTAAAAAAAGCCAACAAATTAAATTTGTAGAAACAAATAAAAGTTTTTTCTATAATGAAAGTAAGATGTAAATATAAAATTAATTAATATACAAACTTGATTATTAGTTGAAATAAAATAATAATTTATTGTTTCAACAATTGGAAAAGATTTGAAAATAAGTTTAGGTCACTCAATGAAAATAAACGGCCAGTTCGTCCCTATTTTGGAAAAAAAAATTTTGAGACAAGTGAAATTTGTTTACATAATTAAAAATTGATTGAATAATGTTGTAAAATATTTCACTAGACTTACAGTAATAATTCCTATTAACAAAAAATTCAAAAACAAAAACTGAAACAAATTTAATTTGTTTAAGCAATTAAAAATTAATCAAACAATGTTGATAAATATTCATCTAAAAAAATAATAATAAGTTTTAATAAAAAATACAACTAAAAAATGATTTAAAAAAATTAGTAGTAGTACGATCGGCCTAATAATGTCACTCTAACGCAAGAAAAAGTGCAGCAACCACATTTGACTTTTCTCGAACATCCTGCTTATAACCCCGATCTCTCACCCTGTAACTACGATTTTTTTGGACCATAAAAGAGGCGTTGATGGTAGTAAAATTTTACAGAAAAATGATAATTTTGTATTTCGTGAAAATCTTCACTTACTAAGAATTTATAATGATATTTTGTTTTATTTATTTTTTCGACCCAAGTACACGTGTATTGATTAATTGGAAATTTCTTGTTTTCGTATATCGTTAGAACCTACATATGGTTTCATTTATGAACCAAGTTTGATATTCATCCGAATATTGAGTGTCAAACAGCAAACTTATAACTTGTTACATGGTTTTTCACTAAGAGAAATTCACTCTTAAGGATTCTGGAATGTTAATGAGACCTTTATCCATATTGTATGGGAATTTGTGATTAGCGATAATTTGTTAATATAGAATTTGCAAATAATAGGATTTCTGGTGAAAGCTTTTAGTTGGTCAGTGGAATCTTTAGATCCACAGATCTTCTTCTATTATCATCCAAATGTAAATTTAGCGTGGTTTACAGTTTGTTGTGTTAATGTGTCTTAAATTACAGATAGTAATATGGTTTTCAATCGCCATGTTCTTTTAAGTATTCTTATCTGGTTGCATGCGTTCCCATGTAGCTGGGGTCTTATTACGAAAGGACATACTTCATGTGAAGAGAGGCCATAATGAAATGGGTGACATTACTGCATGAAGTTAAATGTTCAGCTTTTTTTCACATAAAATTGTAGATTTTCCCTGTGGAAACGGCCTTGAGGATTATCATGATTTAGGAGTCGAATTACCAAGGAGATGTAGCATTATCTCATGATCATGTCATGTTCTGGTTTCATTATATTGCCTTGTTGTGCCTAGCAAAGTATTATGATTGCAAACATTTTGTATATTCATTTCACTAGATCCCCCCTAACACTGTTTGTTATCCTCGATAAAAGCTTGAAAGTTTTTTTTTCGTAATTTTGCTGAATGTCTCAGAGTCTAAATAGAAGAAACTTATTTTGCTGTATCAATTGTTTGATATATTAGTTATATGACACCTTCATTTAGAACGAAAAACTTACTTTTGTTTAACACTTTTTAATTCTAAACGTGTGTGCAATTGTGTATACAAGAAACGACTAAAATGAAAATGACAATGGAAGGCTAAAGTGATGGTTTCAATTCTATAAAATCCTAATATCTTTTTATTCAATTATTTTTAGAACAAGTCTGATTTAAGTTATGGATTCCTTAATATTTAAATTTAAATTCAGTGTTTGTTTTCGTCCTGAACTTCGGAATTCCTATGAATAATTTTTATTCCACAAAAAAATAATGTGTACACAGTGGATGCATTTATTTGAATCATATTTCTGAGTATGATGAATCTATTCCCCCACAGCAGTAATCCTTATTAAAACTAGACACATGTTTTTTATCAACTCAAAGAAACGGGCTTAATCCCTTGAATTAATGAGTATGCATTTGAACTGATCAATTTGTCAATTCAATTTAAATTATAAAAATAAATACCTAGTTCAAATAATCGCTGATCAAGGCAAAACATTTTTTTTTGTATAGAGAATGAATGTATTTATACTAATAAATCTTTTTCTAAAAGAAAAAAATATTGCGTTCACATAATTAGGTATTTTTTATTTAACAGAAATGTTTGATGATTAAGTGCAACTTTTCGGACTTCTGTTTCCCACGTTGCGGCTTAAATATGTAATTTAACAGTCCTTTGGGAACTTTTTTATTACTTTATCTATAGAGAACTATTATATATTTATATAATTAAAAGGATATTGATGCGAAGTCCTATTCTTGAGTTCTCCTCTCGCTTCTTGACGAAATGTACTCTTCTGACATTCATCGTGTATTCCACTAGCAACGGAGGCAACTTCTTATTGATGGGCTTGTGCGTGTGGTCAGGCATTTCTCCTTAGTTTCGGTATTACGATTTAATAGAGGGTTTATTTTGAGGATTTTAATAGACAACATTGTCTTTGCTAATAAAAGTAATAAGTTTTGAAAGCTTCGAGTGTGTGCCTAAATGATTATGCTAACAATTTTATTTGAACTTTTTAAACTTTTTCTTGTCGCAGGTATTTTCGTTCTAGAAATCTATTTGTAATAAGAAGGTAATCTTCGTTTCATTGTCACGATTCCTCAGGTAGAGAATGTATTTTGTGTTACTGCCGTTGTTTCTATGAATTCAGCTCGGGTTATTAGTAACTCTTTGTTTAAAGATTTTTGTTTAATCACATAAATATCGGCTGCCATGTCGACTAAAAACGAAGCTTTTCTTTAATTAAAATTGGATGGTAAAAATTCTTCTGCTAAGGATTCTGAATCTGTTATTGTTAATAACGTGAGAGTAGAGGAGGGAATTTTGGAGGCTTTCTGGATGGATATGGGGCTGAGGCAAGTGGGTCCGCTTAGCCCAATGCTTTTTGCCATTTTAATAGCGGATATGGAAAGTTAATTAGCTGCCGGAGTGGTAGAAGGAGTTACGGTTGGAGGATTTACGGTATGGTTACTCACTTATGCAAATGAAATAATCCTGCAAATAAAGAGCGAGGAGGCCTTAAAAGAAATGATGAAGAGCTTGAGAAGATACCTTGATAAGAATAGATTAGAGCTGAATTAGAAACAGTCAAAGGCCGGGAAAAAAGTTGTTCGCAGATGATTTTAAAAAGAGAACAAAGCTGTCCGAGCCGCGAGTTATGAGTTTTTTATTTTATGGAG
This sequence comes from Belonocnema kinseyi, assembly GCF_010883055.1. Taxonomy (NCBI): domain Eukaryota; kingdom Metazoa; phylum Arthropoda; class Insecta; order Hymenoptera; family Cynipidae; genus Belonocnema; species Belonocnema kinseyi. Next base: position 34,512,445 of record NC_046660.1, on the reverse strand, counting down.
TGGAGGTGTAAGGATGGACGGAAAGAGAGGACGTAAATACGATACAAGAGAGGTATGTAAAGTAGACTCTGGGGTTGGCAAGGAATACACCTAATTAGATTGTTAGGAGGGAGACAGGGAAAATAATTTAGGGATTTTAGCGAAAAGTCGAGCATGTCAATAAGAGGAGAAATTTTTTAAAGAGGGTGGAAGTTAATGGTTAGGGAATGTTGGTGGGAGAAGGAGAATAGTAGAGGCGGTGGGAACATGGAGCTTGAAAGGGAAATGTACTTTAGGTAAAATGTATTGCCGATGGATGAAGGGAGAAGGATTCAAGAGGAAGGAAGGTATATGAGATGGTTAAGAAAAACGGCATGAAAAGCAAGAAGGAAAAATGGGAGAAAAGAATAAAAGAGCGAAGCGTTAACATGAACTATGGGTAAATTATGTAAAGAGAGAGAGCGCAATAAGTGTATGGAAAAGGAGAGAAAAGAAGTTAGGAGAGAATAGGATGAGTAAATTGTGCAGGAAGGGAGATGAAAAGTGGAGCACTGGTTAAAAGATTATGAGGAGGTGGAAAGAAGTGGAATTAGTATGAAGGCATCGTTGCATGAAAGGGGAGACAAAAGAAAAGTGCCCTTGGTGAAGAGGGTGTTTGGCAATATGGAGAAGAAGAGAAGTAAGGAGAAAAAGGAATGGAGAAGGAAAGATTGTGAATAAAAAAGGAAGTAGGTGTACAAAAATTGTACATTTTAAGAATAGTAGACAATTATTAAGTTCTAGTCGTGGAGCCAGATGTTGGCAGTGCGAGGCAAAACGAGAATGTAGGCATATGCGTGCGAGGCGAGGTAAAGCAAGAAAGTCAAGGCTATAAAAGCGATTATTCTTAGAGATTTAAGATCAGCAGGTCAAGAAAAAACGTTTATCTATCTATTTAAGCAAGGAAATTGAAATTTTCTAACAACTCAAAATCACAGAATCACAGAATAACACTTGTATAATTTGTTTAACATCTTTGTAAAGATTGTTTTAATGATTCTCTGAAATGCAAGCAATGAAATCGATTATTCATATTAAACAAAATTAAAGGAGATTTTTGTATTATACAATTAGAGTCGGAAATGAATTCGGATCAAACTTTAGAAACATATCTTAACGGGAAATTTTTTAAATTCTTCCTAAGGGTTCTTTTAAAATCCCTTAAAGATATAAGAAATGAATTCCATATTTTTTAAGAATAAAAATCACGGGATATTCTCATTGCGCTTCTCGCTTCACTGTTAATTTCGAGAATGAATAGAGTGCGCGTCTGCTGGATCTTGCCTTTTTCAAGGTTCAGTAATCAAAGTTCAAAATATCCTAAAAAAAAATGCTGAAAACGAATTTCCAAATATAATTTAGGGCGAAAATTACGTTAATTAACATTTTATTTTATCTGGTGCCTTTTTAAAAAATTTTTATATTCTAATAAAGTCGTTATTTTTGTCGAGTAACACAAAAACTGCGCGTCCTATCAAAAAATGATTGAAAACCAATTTGTAGATATAATTCAAGAAACAATTTTTGTGAACTAACATTTTATTGTCTAATGTGCAAATAAAAAAAAATTACTTGTTATTTTTAACGATTAAAACAAAAACTCTGGGATTTATTAAAAAATAGTTGATAAGAAATTTGTGAATTTTTCTTGGACGAAGGATTTTTTTATATTCATTGTTCGATACATAGTGTCATTTTTCCAAACATTGTAATTTTTTCAAGTTTTTTTTAAAGGTTAAAACAAAAGCTACGCTTAATTGAAAAATGATTCTTAACAAACTTGTAGATCTTTTTCTGATCAATAACTTTTGTAGATTTATTTATTTTCACAGATTTGTCGTTTTTCCAAATATTGAATATTTTTAATAAGGTTATGTTTGACAATAAAAACAAAAACTACGCACTTTATCAAAAAATGATTAACGACAACCATTTCCATCTTCTAAGGGTAAGCAATTATCTATTGTTTTTTACAGTTTTTATCGTATCTTATATAATTTGACCCCAAAATGTCGGTATTGGCCTATGGTGCACTCTTTTAGTGTCCAAAATTGAAGGTCACTTTTCGTTAAATTTAAATCATTTATATATTTTGTAACATTTAAGGCAAACTATATCAATAACGATAATTGTGACTTAGATTTCTTCCAATATCGCTCGTTTGTTAATTACTAAATAGTAAATCAAGGTTTTATATTTTATATTAATCAAAAATACTTTACGTCACTCTTCATTGTCTTATCTCATAAACATTTCAAATGATTTTCTTAAATCTAGAAAAAGAATGGCGACGATTTTTAAGCAAAATATTTTAATATGGCAAGAATACGAAATTTTAGAATATTATGAAGGAATATTTAAATAGAAACTAAAAGCATTTTAAAATTTTAAATAAAAATCCTGGAAAAATTGAATTAATAATAAAAGATTAGATAAATAATAAAAAATTGTATACTATTTAAAAGTTCAAAACAAAATGTAGTTTTTGGAAAACTTAGCAAGAAAGTTAGAAAACTTGTTAACAATTTTCAAAGGTTATGAGGAATTAAAAAATTTGGCTAAGATTCAAAGTTTAAAAATTCATCTCTTTTTGTAGGAGTTCAACCTCATTTATTAAAAATTCAACTGTTTTGTCAAACATCCGTCTTTTTGGCTTTAAAATTTCACAATTAAATTGAAATCTTTTTTATTTAAAATTAAAATATTTTTGAGTTGAAATGTTAAACATTACATTTTTCATTAACAATTCATATTTTTGGAAAAACTTTTACTAGACGGAAATTAATCTTGTGGGTTAAAAACAATTCTGTTTCATTAAAGGTTTCAAAAATGTTGCGAACATCAAATATTGATTTATTCAAAGAATAATTACACGATAAGAAATTGACGCACGCTACGAATCTCATATTTTTATCTTCGTCAAAGTTTTTATTCCACGGGTAATCATTTTTTACGATTATTACGTTGCGACGCAATATTTATTCGTATACTTGGTCCAGATTGAAAAAGTATGACAAGATCTTGATTTTATCAATTTTAAAACTATTTAGGAACAATTTATTAGATTTTTCGATGAGTTGAGTATATAATTCCAAAAAAATTATTTTAATGGAAAATCCTTGAACTTTGAAGCTACATATTTTTCAAAATTCTTTAATAAAATAATTTCAACATAGACTTGTTCAACTATATCTAAACCTTCAAACAACTGATCTTTATACTATATATTGTCTTTTGTCATGAATTATCATAAGGAAAAAAACTTATATCGCAGTTTTATACGAAGAAAAATTTGTTCATTGCAGTCATCTCTTATGATCTCCAGAATAATATTCTGACACAATTGATTGCCATTCAAAAACATAATTATCATTATTTTTCAAAAGTTTTTCTTAAATATTCATAGTATAAGCTTTTTTACTCATTAGGTTCTTTTTTTCGACAAAATCTCTTATTAATATTTTATAAATCATATTTCGGCGAGAAAATAAATCTTACAAGCTAAAAAGGGCCAAATTAATGATTCTGTTGATAAGAATTTATAAATAAAAGGATAATTATTACTATATGACGTCAAATATCAATTTTTTGTAACAATATTAGTGTTGATATAAAAAAACAGTAAACAGAAATAAGAGAAAACAATATAACTGTACTAATAGTATTGCCAGTACTTGGCGTGAGAAGCCTGGATATTATTGGATATAATTTTTTTCCCTCCTTTGTAATCTAAAAAATATATATTTTTTTGTATAATATTTTCAATTCAACTTTTTACATGCCATAGGCATGCCCCATTTTTATCATATGTCCACATTTTATGACCCCCTAAATCCGAAAAACAGAAATTTATCGAGAGAAAATCAATCTGATTGGTTGAAAATTAATCTTTTTAGCTGAATATCCATGTTTATTATTTGAAATAGAAAACTGTTATAGTTGGAAATGTCAACTATTACATACTATTCGTTTCAAAATAGAACTAGTTTGATGAAAATTCATATATTTTATTGAAAATTCGTCTCTTTGGACAGAAAATGAATCTTCTTGGTTGAAAATTCATCTTTTGGGTTTCAAATTATTTTGTTTTGGACAAGTATTCAACTATTTTCTTGAAAATTAATTTTATTTGGTTGAGGATTTAACTAGCTTACTAAGAAATCCTCTTTAAAAATAAATAAATAAATATATAAATCTTTGTTAATGAAATATCAATTATGAATTTCATTTTTCCTTGGAAAATCATATTTTTTCGTAAAAATTGAATTTTTTTGAAATTTGGATTCGAGACATCTTAGATCTCACAAAATATTGTTAATTTTCTTAAGAATCTTAGAAAAAGTACATGTATATAACCTTAGAAACAAATAAACTTGAAAAATAAATGATTAATCGAAATTTTTATTTTGTATGAAAAATAATTTTCCCCCTTGATTTAAAAATTCACATGAACTAAATAAATTTAATTAAATGGAATTTAAATTAATAATAATAATAAAAATACGTTTCGCCGAAAAATTTATTATTGTCTTAAACTTATTTTATGAGCAATAATGTGATGGCTAGAATATATGAAGTCAACACGTATGCTAAATCTTATCAGTAGCCACTCAAGAACTTCCTTCAAAATCAGTTAAATCAGTTCACGATCTCCAGAAAAATGAAAATCTTTATTTGCACTCTGGTCATCCTTTTTATTGCATTTCTTAATTCTGCTCGTAAGTAGAATGTAAATACAAATGACAAATAAATCATACATTGAGATATTTTATATCCAAATTTCAGCTATATTAAAAAATTTGTATTTCGCAACGTAAAATTTTTGGAACATATGTAATCACAAAATTGACTCAATAGCTACACGTGAAGATTGAATACAAAATTGTTGAGACATACGTTGGAAAAAATGATCTAACAAAGATCTGAAAGCAACTTATTAAAGCTTGAATCAAAATTTTTTCCAACATGTGTTACAAAAGAAATTAAAGCAATTAATTTAATTCATTTCTACAAATGTTTACTTTACCATCAACATTTGCATTATACCCATAATTTTTAAAAGTTCGATACTTTATTATAAATTAATAAGGTTTCAAACAAAATCTTTGGCAACATATGCTCCGACAATTTAACGATTATATTATCGATATTTTTAAGTAAATACAATTTAATTAATTAAATTAATTTATAATGTAACTGGTTATACTAATTAAATAATAGTAATTATGATTCAGGTACCAAAAAAGCGCAAATCTGGATTTTGTCGTTCAAACATATCTGCAGCTTTCAAATTTTTACCGTATTGAAAGTATTGATATTTTTTCTCTATTATTTATTTCCTTGCTACGAAAATATTTTCTGTTCTCAACTTTAACCCTTAGATATATTCGCAATTAACTAGAGTTAAAAGTTGAACATATATTATTTTTTATAGAATCAGCTCGTCCACCACTAATTACAACAGAAACGTCGCTGGAACCATTTCGGAATGGTCAAATAGTGATGGTGGATGGCCTTAGAGGATTTCGTATAGTGGAAAATGGGGAGCTTCGAGAATTAGACGTTCTTGAAAGAAAGTTTTTAAAGAAACTTAACGAACGAAATCCCGAAACCCCAGGTACAAATTTTAATAATGAATCTTAGTTCCTTATCTGGAGGGGGGAATGTATTCTTTGGATAATTATACAACTTTAGACCTCTCCATCGTGCTTCGAAATAAACATCTGGGTTGTTTTATAGAATAATGTTTATTCAACACATGCGTGAGAATGCTAATTTACAATGCCTGTAGGGCGTTGGCGTTCTCAGTCAAAAAATAAAGAAAAAAAACTGAAATTAAAAAATGAAATTAATTAAATTAATAAAATTAAATTTATATTAAAAATACAAATTAAAGTTTTGTTGCGGAGCATTCTGCTCCGACGAATATTGGACCCAAGAACAAAATGATTTGTCCTTTCGGATTCATTTTATTTTATTTTTGGGATCATTTGTGAGACTAAACAAAATGGGCGCCAATTTTTGGCGTTCATGTCATACCGTTATAACCTAAAAATTGTATGTAACGGCAAGCAAGCGACAACTGCACTTAACAGGTGATATTTTCCAATATCAGATTTCATCCATTTTTTAACTTATTAAGTACACTGCAGGATCAGAAACCATAAAAAGCTTGCATATGAGCTAAACTACTCTAAGAACGTCAGCCATCTTAGTTTGACTTGATACATGGTCCCGAATCAGATCATGATAATCTCAAAGTCGATCATTCATTCCGGCAGATCAAAATGCTCTTGATTTTGGCATTATTTTTGGTGCATATCAAAATCATATTAGTTTAGGTATCATTTTGGACATTTTTTTCTTACTGTGTTACTAAAGCACAAGCGACAAAGCAATATTCGCGCAGCACATACTGGGATTTGATAAGTCTCTTTGGCTTCAAAATTCAGCAATTTGATTACAAAACACAGATGGATTTTTAAATTTAACTATATTTGGTACAAAATTCGCAGTTTCAGGTTAAAAATATGACTACCTTGCAGAAAAATCGTGTTTTGGGCTTGAAAATTTAACCATTTGTCAGAAAATTAAACTAATTGGGTGAAAATTAACTTATTGTTAAAACTTCATATTTTAGGTTGAAATTCAAGTATTTGGTTGAGAACTAAACCATTTATTTAAAAAATGAACTATTTTTTACAAATCTAACGTTTCTGTTAATGAATTATATTTTCTGGTTGAAAATCCATGTAATCCATGTTTAGAAATTTACCATTTCGAATTTGAAAATTTAATCTGGGTTGCCAATTAATCTACTTAGTTGAAACTTATTTTTTTTGGTTGGCGCATTTGGTTAAAATACCTTTTTTGCCTGTGTTAAATTTGAAAATTCAACTATTTGGTTGAGAATTTAACGGTTTTATAAAAATCCATCCTTTTGAATTGAAAATATATTTTTTATTGTACAAAATCAAATTTTCTTGGTTGAAGATACAACTTTTTTGGTTTGAGAATTTAACTATTTGGTTAAAAATGCAATGGATTCTGGTCCAGTCTTAATTTTTGTTTGTTTTAAAAGTTTTTCTGATGGTTGAAAATGCAACTTTGTAGGTTGAAAATTAAAATACATGGTTCAGTATGTAGCTATTTTATTAAAATTTAAATCATTTTTTTGACAATTCAAACATTTTGTTAGAGTGACCTTTATTAATTTAAAATTCAACTGCTTTGATGAAAATATGTCCCTTTGCATTGAAAATTCGTTCTCTGTTGTAGAAAAGTGATCTAAAATGAATCTTTCTTAGTAGAAAACTAACTTTTGTTGAAAATTTAACTGTTTTGATTCAAATGTTAATTACTTGGTTAATAATGCAACTGTCTGGTTGAAAATTATTATTTGTGGTTAGAAATTCGTCTTTTTGGTTTGAAAATTCCTTTCTTTTTGTAGAAAAATCTGTTTTGTTGGAAATTCAATTCTTTTGATAAACATGCAATATGTTTTGACTTGAAATCTTAGCAATTTTAAGAGCATCTTATTCAATTTAATATATAGTATTTACATTAACTTTGTTCAAAAAAAATCTATTTCTTATTTTGTTAAACGTACAATATACTTTAACATGAAATCTTAGCAATGTTAAGAACGACTTATTAAATTTAAGATATAGTTTCTACATTACTTTCATTAAAAAAAAATGATTTCTATATGATTCATCTGACGTCCGCGAGTTGCAATCCTCAAGATTCACACCCCGCTTCTCTTCCCTTATCAAATAATACCTTTATCCACCTTTAAAAGATATTTCTCAGTTTATTTGACAATAAAGAACATTAAATGTGGATAAAAAATTTGTACAAAAACCCGTCACCTAATTAAACATAGAATATGGATCATAGACAATAATTTGTATACTGTACCATATATATCAACATTTTTGGGATAAAAATCTTCAAATCTTCATTCTCTGTACAATTATATGTTGACTCAGAATCTAGTACAATCTAGTAGTTCTTATTTAAGAAATTTGCATCTGTAAAATAATTAGTAACAACATTTTTCTTGCAGAAGAATTTTATATAGAGCCAGTGAAACCTCTGCTTGGAAATAAGCTGCTCCGTATGCAAATTCCTGCTATGAGACGTGTGCACATTGGAACAGCCGACGCTGAAGGGATCATTCGCCGTCCGAACGGTAATTTAAAAATTAAAATACAATTTAAAATAATTGCTGCAGAACTCTGCCTAAAACGTATTACAATTTATGGGAAACAGTTTAGAAGTTCTAAATGAATGATTATTTTAAATCATTAGTTTAATTAATTATATATGCTTTTTTCACGAAATCAGGTGAACCTATAGATCTTGTACAAGGTGATTATTTGGCAGACAGCAGTGGTCGTTATATTGCACTACGGTTAGGTAATAGATGGAGCCCTATGGGACGGCCGACTTCATAAGATGCACTTTCTTGTTCATTTGGTAATGTGCAAACTAAAATGCAATCTAAACCAAATATATTATAAAATTGTGAATAAGGCTTTTAGTAATATTATCATACAGGCTAATGATAATAGCATGCAGGCAATAAAAATACAGTTAATATGAATTTTTCCTAAATCTTTAAGATATCATTTTTTTTGTACTAATCACGGTGTGCCTCGACTGACGTCAAACCAAAAGGGCTTGCATACACCAGTTTTTCTCTGAATATAATTCTGAGATGTCCCACGATAATTTTTAGCCCAAATAGCAATGAAATCGCTTGGGCCGTCTTTGAGAATACTCTTTTTTTATTTTTTTGTTTGAAGAGGTTAATCAACACATTTTAATGAAAATAAGTTAAACTTGCGATTCTATTGGCTCGAAACATTCAGTTTGTCATTCGAAAAATGCTGCCGGTGCTGAATATCTTACGAGAACTGAAACCCTTCAATATTTTTGAAAAATGGTCAAAAGCGTGGAAAAAAACGTTTATTCTATGTCCCGAACACTTATACAAGGATTAAAGTGCTTGGAATTTTCTTCAAAATGAAAAAAGTCGAATATTCTATCTTTAAAAATTAAGGAGTTATCAGGATGAGAAGTCAATCTTAACCGAATAATTTGAATGAAAAATATATTTACATAGATTTGGGGAAATAACTTATTTTCTATGCATATCTGGTAAAAACTTCTAAATAATTAATTGAACAAAACTTGATTTTGAGTAGATGTAAAAAACACTGCGGTAGCTCTTAAAGAACCAAAATTATAGCCTTTTGAATATGAGCCATTTTTATTCAATTTTGTTTAACATCAATTTTATACATAAAATTACTCGTTTTTTGAAAGATCTCATTTTAATTAAAGAGGAAGTGAAAAATATTTTAATAAAACAAATTAATTTACAAACAAGAAATTCAAAACGAAATTGTTCAACTTTTATTTAAAAAAGGTTGTTGAATTAAAATAATGAATCATTAACAGAATGAAATGAAATTTTAACAAAGTAATTACATTTTGAATTAGCTAGTTCAATTTGAGTAATATTTTATATTTTAACAGTAAATGATTTCAAACCTAAATGAAAATAGGTTAATTAAACCATGAAATACAAATTTTTAAGAGAGGAGTTCAATTTTTAACTAAGAAAGATTTTTCTTTCACTAAAGAAAGAATATTGCATCAAAATTATTTAATTTAACGCCAAAAAGACAAATCTCCATAAAGAAACTTGAATTTCCAATCAAAAAGACTGAATTTTTAACACAATTATTGAATTTCCAAGAAAATAATACAAATTTTAACCGAAAGATGTATTTTCAGTAAAAAAAGAACAATGTTCATTTAATTAACCAATTAGTATGTCTGTTTACCTCGAGAATTCATAAAATCTAATGAATATTTTGTGTCGGGAAGGGAATCGCGGATTCAGAGAAAATCTGATTGTATCTTGATTGGGGCAGAAGAGGATGGAAATTTCAGAAGAACACCTTTCATTTACTTAGTTTATGACCCCTAAACTTTAAATGTCAGTTTATCAAAAAATTCCTAATATTTTTTCTCAGGTTCTTTTTCATTCCCTGACTTTCACTAACCACTTTTGAATTCCCAGATTTTCCTTGATTTATCACAATTTTCTGACCTGTATTAACCTTGTGTAATACATATTTGTTAATGGTCAAAATAATAGATATTTACATTTTTTCTTACAGAATCGACGAGGCAGTTCAGTTATTAAATGTCCGGATGAAGTTTTGCCAAAATTAGTATAAAAAATATAATCCACCTTGTACAGATGTAGTTTGGATCAACACTTTTAGTAGTAAAATAGTTTGTAAAATAGATTTGTAAAAGATTTGGCTTCTCCCTGGGGGTTTTTGCCACAAATGTGTTTTTCCGGCCAGGTTGCACTGAAGCACAATCGTATGGAGGTGTAGGCAAATGCGGGGAGCTTGAAAAAATAAACGTGATCAATAAAATCGTATTTCTTGCATTCTCAATTTGATCTATTTCACAAGCCTTCCCTTTGTCTGGCTCCCAATTTATTCAATCGGTACGAAAAAAATTTTAACAAATTTAATTGAACTTAAAATAAAATTTAAGATCCTATTTAACGTCCAATAATCAAGCTAATGTGATGAATTCCTAAAAATAAAACCAAGAATCTAACCAACAAATGTGCACAACCACTATAAAATGTTCCTATTGCAATCTGAAAAAAGTGTCCTTCTCTTCTTTCCCCTAGAAAAGGAAAGAAATATTCATTTTTTTTTGGCAAAAATAAAAAAGAGGAAAGAAAAATGAGAAGGCAACCAACTTAATCTAAATCAAGTCCCTTTTATGATTTTATGGTGGTTGTCCAGATTTGATCGTTAGATTCTTAGATTTATTTCCAGGAATTCTTCACATTAATTGGAATAAACAAATTTACTTTAACTCATCATATAATAAGCCAATTTTCGGATTTTTTTATTACATTGACAGGAAATATTCTTTATGTTGTTTTATGACTTGTAGAGAAAGTAATACACATATTGATATTTTTGTTTCAAGAAAGGTTATAAATTTTCTCCTAAGATATTGCATGAATCATGCGTTTATATTTCCAAGCTCATGGAGAATCAAGAAAATTTCGAACAACCAGAAACCAAACGAAAAAACGGATTTTTGCATCAAAAGTTGAATTTTCAAACAAAGAAATAAATTATCAAAAAAACACATGAATTGTCAAGAAAGAAAATAATTTTTTAAACAAAAGGTTGAGTTTTTATATAAAGATAATTTTTCATTAAAAAATGGAGTAATTAAATTTTTGGCTAAAAAAAATTAATTTTTAACAATAAATGAAACAAGTTTTCAACAAATTTCTTATATTTTTAATCAACGAATTGAATCTTTGACTAAGGTCGGATGCATTTTTGACAATTTGTTTAATTTTCCAACGAAATAATTGAATTTTAAATCCAATCGTAGAACTTCTAAACAAACGAGATAAATTCGTATCAAAAAATATAGTAGTAGACTCCCCAACCAAAAGGAATTAACTTTAAACTAAAAATATTTAAAAAATTTTATTGGTTTTGATTAAGTAAACGAAAATGTAAGAAAAAGGGAAACAGAGGCAAATAACGAAACGATTCTGAAGTCTGAAACATGAAAGTAAATTTGACACTTATTAAATTGCTATTGAATTGTACAATTGCAGGGCCATATTTCATTTTCTAATGCGGCCGAAGGTATTTTTTTAACAACTCAATACTTCATTAACTATTTCACAGTAATATTTAAGTAGACGAATTATTCAGTCATCTACACACAAATCTGCAGACCCGCACAAAAACTCTTATTTTCTTGTTTTTAGAAAGAATAATTAAAAGAATGGGTACTAAATTGGACTTCACGAAAATTTTGAAGATCTGCACAATATAATCTTATTTTTCCGTTTTTTCAAGAAACTGGTTAAAGAAAAGTATACTTTTATTGGATTTACTATCTGTCCAAAAAATATGAGCACCTTGATTTTTGTACAGATTTTCGAGAGAATCTCAGCAGAAAAAAATTCTAAAATTATGATACAACATGCATGTTGCAGTTAAATGTTTTGCCAATACTGATACAGAGTTTCAAAATGTTCACATGATTAGCGATTATTTCCTGGCGAATAAAAGGTGAAAAAGTACCATAATCATATTATCATTTTCGAATACTTAACTTTAAATAGCTCTCAGTCACTGAAAATAAATTATGAAGATTGTGAAGAAAAAAATGGTTTCGTTGATCCTTTCTGTACACAATGGTGATATTTATAGACAAAAATAATTATATGTTAATAAGTTGTCAACATAAACGTAAGAAGGTCTCATCTCCGAAACTAAGGAACGTACAGAGATTATTCTTGAAGTAAATTTCACATTTGTGCCTTCTGAAAGTGTTGCATGTATTTTCAATAAGCAAAAAGTTGCACTTGAATGTTTAAAAATATATTTTCTTATGGGAGAAATACAAAATACTTTACGATAATCGAGGCAATAGCAGTAGCCCCAGCAAAGTGCCCCTGCCGAGAATGCGGTTGTCTCGATTATCGTTAAGTCCTTTGTATGTTTCCAAAAAGAAAATAATTTGTGAAACATCCAAGTGCAACTTTTTGCTCGTTGAAAATATATACAACATTGTCAAAAGCAAAAAATGTGTAATGGTCTTCAAGAATCATCTCTGTATGTTCCTTAGTTTCGCGGATGATATCTCCCTGCGTTTTTGTTAACAAGTCATTAACAAATAATTATTTTTGGCTTTAAATTTCACCATTATGCACAGAAAGGATCAACGAAACTATCGGTTTTTTTAAACAGAATTTTCATCCTTTATTTTTAGTGACTTCGAGCTATTCAAAGTTGATTGATTGATTTTTTACAGCAGTAACGGAGGGGAATTCCTCGTCGATGTCTAGATCAACTGGCTCCCCTTTATCATTGTAAATAATCTTTACTAATTAAAAAACTTCACCTAATTGATCGATTTTGCTGGCGTCTTGGGTTGTGTCCAAAATAATGGAGAAAAATGGAGCGTCTTTAAAGGCACGGATAATATTGCTATGGATTGCTTGTCCCACCAAACAAATGACTTTGTTTTGTATTTGATGAATTGGATATTTGATGGAACCTGTAGGTCACGCTAGGAATTTGATTAAAACTGGGTCATGACTAGCTAGCAAAGCTATAATAGAGAGAAAATTTCCCTTGTTAAGATCTTTAATTTTGGCAATTGATCCTCGAAAAGCAAGATTGCCCGTTGCGAGCATCATTGTCACATCTAGGATTCATTTGACAATTTCGCGCGAAAAATTATGTTCTTCAAGTCATAATTTTTGAGATACAATATCCAAAGTACTGTTTTTTTTCCAGGTTTCGTAGAATGTGCAAGAATCTACAGGGCTCTCAGTTGAGAAGGGCCAGAAGCAATTATGTGTGTTTTCATTGCTGAATTCGCGATTGTCTCAGGGAGTTCGTTCTGCTCCTTCGTCAAAATTTCATCAGTTTCCAGATTTTCCACATTGACTTCATCTAGTTCGGAATTCGTGACTGCCCTACCGAAAAAAATCTTTGAGTTTATACTAGAAATTCTTTAGGTCAAAGAAGCTCAGAGAAATTCTCCGCAGACACTCAGGTATATATTTTTAAAGGTCCAGGAAGCTCGTTTAAATGATCTAAAGGCTTTAAAATATCCTTTCCGAAATTGAAATAAGAATACGATCATAAATAACAAGCAGAGAGGCTATCTCAATAGAGTAGCCGACACTCAAGGGTCATTTGTTAAGCCTTCGGATTAAAATTTAGAAGTAGATTTTTTTAATTTCATAGTGAACAGCCGTAAACATAATAATTCGGAATTTACGGGTTTCGATGACTTCAGATATCTAACTTTTTTTTTAATGATTAAAATTGGAATGCGAAACGCCAAAATTGCTCAGATAGTTGGCAACAATGTGCATATGGCATCAAAATACACGTCTCTGAAGCTAGCACCGCGCTTTTTGAAAATTAAAATCAAAACTATTCTATAATTAAGGGCTCATTTAGGGCTCTTAAGGGCCATAAGTCCTAAATTTTAGGCTCTGCAATTTTTGATAAAAAAAGTGTTGCGCGCCTACTTCATATGAAGCTGGCACCGCCACACCTTTAACTTCAAAACTACTTATTCAATCTGATCAAAAATTTCTTAGGAATTAAGGGCTCATTTAGGGCTGGCGATCACTGATAGGCCCAATCTCACAGTCGTTTTAGTTGTTTTTTTTTCAAACGATGCGCGCTCTGGTTTCACACGTGAAGCTGGCACCGCCACACCTATAACTCCGAAACCAGTGCTGTAATCAATTCGGAAAGCATGCCAAAATTAAGGGCTCATTTAGGGCTGGAAAGAACCCTGGGTCCCAAATTGCGGACTCTGAAAATTGTTATAGAAAACTTGTTGCGCGCTGACTTCACATGAAGCTAGCACAGCCACACCTGTAACTTCGAAAATACTTATTCAATCTAATCAAATTTTTGATGGAATGAATGGTGACTTTCTTCGACCCGTAGCCAGATGTTGCCCAAGGATTTAGAACCACGAGTCGAAGAAAGGCAATAGCGGTCAGCAGTAAAGAAAAGAGCCCTCTGCTTTCTGTCACTTGTTTTCCAACAAAAAAAATGTCTAGATATAGCGCGATTTTCCATTGCTCCTTGTATAAGAAATTATACTCTAATCTTGTCTGTTCTTAAGTGTACCCAAAAATTCTTGATTTTCTTACTTACTACCAGCTCATGATTGTTTGTGAAAAAGAAACTTTAAATAATGATTAATGGAACGCAATAATATGTAAAATTTAAATATTTCATTTATGAGGTTTTCGTTTGGTGACACAAAAACGGGAATTGAAATTATTGACCTTGAAATTTTTTATTTTTATTTGCGGATGTATTTTGAAGAGTATACTAAAACAAGGAATTATTTGGAACATATTATCGCGTTAAAATATTTTATTTACGAAAAGATAACTTACTCTGAAATAAAATCATTGGGAAACTTCGTGGTCTTTGCGCGACCTCTACATATTAACCGACTTCGCTTAAATTTAAAGACATTTTTTTGTGTTTGAGTAAAACTAAGGCCGGGGCAGAAATATTCCGAAAAAATGATATTAAGTATGAATAAGAAGCACAATAGTATGATGTATCATGTATATCTGTATATATGTATATATAATGTATCATAATGTAGCACGATTCTAATGTATTATATTTCAAATGTAGCAATAAGCCTAAGGCTTAGCTTTTTAATAAAAAAATTTGTTTTAAAAATTGTTAATTGGATCTGATTTATAGGTTTGTCTTTTTTGTTGTTTCCATCTTCTCAATAAGTTGAAAATGCACGTATTACATTTTTGTACATATACAATGATCGCCTCTTACATTACAATTATTGTAAATAATTTAGTCACAATTTTCGAACTTGTTTTTGATAAAAATAATAATTTTTTCCAATTTATTTCAAATTCCTTTATAATAAAGAACATTTATTAGACTTATTGTATTTTATAATTGGCACATTGTATATAAACTTTGTTTAATAAAAAACTATAAAAAATCTGTCAAAAAAAAAAGATTATGCATAACACTTAGTTCCCTTATGTATCTCAGCCATTCTTTTTAAAGATTTAACTTTCGTCTTTAGTATTTCAGAAGACCTAGAGCGTAACCCATTGAGTTTTATGTTAAATATTTTGCTTTCTAAACATGAGCGTTTTATTTCATAGGGATTAGATTAATTCAATACTAAGTACAAATTCATTAGAACAATAAGCATTGTTTTCTACATTTGTTTCATCTAATTTCAAAACGACTTTCATCTTGAAGCTGACTATTTAGGTTTTAAATTGAAGAATCTAGTACTATTGAGAATCTAGAATAAAATTATTGTAAATTAAAATTGAAATTATTTCTTGAAAATAAGATCCTAGTCCTTCTTCACTCCATTGGGAATCGAACCACAAAACTTCTGATTTCCGGTCAGGTGCTCACATTATTATTCACAGATTCATTAAAAATTTATTGTGGTAGAACTATTTGCAATGCCCAGTTTCAATTTCTCGGGTATATCCGCCTTCTAGATGTAAAAAAAGTAAGAATTTTTGGGTACATTTAAGGAAAGTCAAATTCGACCCGTGGCCAGTTGCTACCAAAGGATTCAGAACCACGGATCGAAGTGAAGTTTTAGTGAAGTTTGAATTGTGAAAAATATTAATCGGTTGATATTCAATTAATCAGTTTAAAACATAAAAATCAACGAACAATTATTTTCAATGATACATTAAAACAATTTCGACTTTATATTTTCATGAAAATTAGAATTATAAGTAATATTTTCAACCAATTTTAGAAAATTTAAATTATATTTTGGAAATTTAAACTCAGACACTCATTCCATAAAGTTACACAAACTTACAAAAATTACATAATTGAAATAAAGGTATTTCAGAAATCAATAAACTTTCCGTGTAAAAATTTTCCTATGGCCCAGACCGTGTCCAGACCAGGCCAAATCTGGCTCAGATCTGAAAAAAGGAACTGGGCTCGACCACTGATGAAACACGTGGCCAGATGTAGTGCCCGATCTGGCCACCCGATCAGAAACCGACCTGGCTCCAACCAATTTCACATTAAAAACAATTTTGAAAAGTCATCATTTTTTATAATTTTTTTTATATTAATATTTGTATAACATGGAAAATGAATAAGAAGAACTGAATTTTGATACAGGTGGCAAATATAACAAATACAGATATAAACTCAATCAATTTTTTATTCTTTTTCACAATAACAGAAACAAAGATTTGGGAAGTCCAAAGTGGGTTTATGCCAGGAAGGTCATGTACGGATCAAATATTTAGCTTACGGCAAATAACAGAAAAAAGT
>NC_046660.1:34493221-34495393 GCF_010883055.1 Belonocnema kinseyi | reverse complement strand
TCAATCTGAAAAATCTCTATCCCATCCACACACTACTCCTTTCCCCTGCCGAGTGAGTCACGCCTACCCCGAAAGGGAAATGGCTTAATGGTGTAATAACTTCGTACATTACGATATCCACCTCAGTCGTTGGCATTTTCAATTATTGCGTTAACGTGCATCAAAGCTTCTTCTGTAGTTACAGTGTACTTTGTAGAGGCAGCCTCTAAAATAATTTATTATAAAATATTAGTTTGTACGAATAAAATTAATATCATTTTCAGTCAACCCATCAGCTTCGGAATTTTTTTCCGCGGATTTTTAGCTACTTTTCGATGTGTCAACTATATTACTTTAATTAACTTAAAATAATTTGCTAATTTAAGTAATTAATGAAATAACTAATATTTCAAATAAATAATTAAAAGTTACCCTATTAAACTAACTTAAAATGGATAAAACGCGTGATGCCATACGGTAGCTTATAAATATTTTATAATCAGATATTAATTTGCTCTAAAGTGCAATTCACTTTTCAGATGGAAAATTTTTTTTTTAAATTTTTTTTTCAATTTTTTATATTTTTTTTAACTCGTTTTTTACCTGAAAATTATTAATAACTAATTAATAATTATTCTAATAATAATTAATTTATCTGTAATATTAAAGTAATAATTTTTATTGACTATTTTTTTTAATAAACTTAATAAAACAATGTTGATAAATATTCCACTAGATCAATAGTAATAATTTAAAAGAAACGAAATTTCGAAAAAAATGTGTAAACAAATCCCATTTGTTTACATAATAAAACGTTAATTAACTGATCATAATAAATATTCTACTAGACTAATAGTAATAATTTTGAGGGGGGACGAATTTTTGAGAAAAGAATTATTCAAACACATTCCATTTGTTTAAATAATGGAAAATTAATTAAACAATGATAAAAAAATACATACACTTAAGCAAAAAATAAAAATTTTAAGTAAAAAATTACGAGAATACAGTGTTCAAACGGCCGATTTCATGAAAAATTGATATTTTTGGTTTTAAGGATAGTTTCAGGTACTCGTGGGGGGTAAGTTAAGTGTCAAACCGATATGTCTGATAGATTAAATTATTTGTTGAATAATTCTCTACAGGCCCCCATACTCTCGCGTCACATTTTTTTCAAACCCTAAAAAATTATTTTAAAATCTCCAAAAAGTGATTTTTCCTAATGCATTTTACATGGGAAACTTTAAGTAAAAACCGGCACCTGTTAAAATAAAAAAATAAAAAATTATGGAATTTTTTTCGGATTTTGAATAAAATGAGGGGAATCGTTGCCCTCTAGCATGCAACAAAAATTTGCCATGCATTTTTGGACCACCCTAGTGTATAATCATATCTGCTCCTTTTATTAATATCTTGCTTCGTCACAGGCAAGAAATTGCGCTTTCACCAGTAATAATAAAATAAAGACATTTATTATTGCGATAGGAGCTTATAAGAAACTTTCACTTAAATCTACGATGACATTTGGAACCTGATTCATATCTGACTCCTTCTGTGTAGAATTTAAATCCTCAAGACCCATCTGTTCATCGCCATTCTCGATTTCATCAATGTTTCGATCTTCTGTAATTCCTAGAACTTGCATTTCGGGTTGAATTTCAATTTCTTCTTCATCATATGCATCATTATCTATATAATTTTCAATATATAATCAATAAACTGGGCTCAATTTTATATAAATATTTTATTTGTATAACTCTAATTTAAACTTAAAGTATTTTAAAATACACAATTTACAATTAATTTTCAAATGAATTTCAATCTTGAGGCTACCTTTCGATTCAAGATAAATATTTAATAGGATTTAACAATTTACTTACTCTCGTACACATCATGAAAATTGTCTAAAGCAGCTAACATGAGATGCTTTCGAACTCGTGGTGTAATAGGCTTTGGCATAATGTTTATTGCATTATACACTTAACTCAGATAATAACCATTAGTTTTGCCAAAAATAATATACTTCATTTAACTTGGGTCTGAACCATGTAATTATCCCGATCCGCACCCGGAGAACTGGAATAGGGGCATTTTAAATACCAGGTGTATACATATGAAACCGGTATTTTTTCAAGAAAAAAACACATTTATTTCAAGAGAATGATAACAAATATTTTATTCAAAGTATGCGCC
>NC_046660.1:34491578-34493121 GCF_010883055.1 Belonocnema kinseyi | reverse complement strand
ACTTCAAAATGGCGGATCCAAAATGGCAGCCATATTGAATTTTCAAAATCTGACTTCATATTCTTAATGAGCAACCTCAAAAACCTATATATAGATTTTTTCTTTCGAATACGATCACTTATAAATTGGGCTTATAGCCTCACATATGCTATATAGGGTGTTTTAACGTTGTTACGAAACTGCGAAAATAATTAACTGCAATCAATGATATATCGATGAAAAAAAAGCTATCTTGAATCTGAAAAATGGATTTCAGAGGGCAAGGGTGCTCCTTTGTGATGCTTTCGCCCGTTTTTGAAAAAAAAATTTATTCAAGATGCTATGTAACCTCAAATATAGCAAAAAACGGTGTTTTTTGCACTTTTAGGTTACAATATCTCGAAAACTGAGGGTGATGGAATTTTTCTGAGGTCGGATTCGGATTCAGCGCAGCAAAAACCTTCGGGTATACTAGGTCTGGTCTCTGGTTCCGGACCTTTGTCAAATTTTGTCGGCCTGTGTAATTTGGAGAAATGCGATTGTTTAAGAAATAAAGCAAATTTATTGAGTTAATAAGTTTTCAAGTGTGTCCCAATTTTCGCGTCCGGCATTCCCCAAGTTAAGTAAAATATTGCAAAGATTCATTAAGTCTACTGCAGTGGGTTTGACCAAGATGTACTTAAAAAGTTTCCATAAAATTTCACAAAAACTTAAATATTTATTTCTTAATTTTTAACGTTTTAAGTCAAATAACATATCATTGGAATTATTACAATTCACTGATTTCTAATTTTATACTTATAAATTACCAAGTGCTACACTGAGGTAAAAAGTGTGACATTCAGCAGTTTAGTCCTCTTTGGATACAAAAGACTCCCGCTTAACAGGTTCGAAGTGTAGCAGCTGACCATCACCCCTCATTAGAGGGGGGAGGGGGCCTGAGTTCTTTAATATTAGGAAGCTTTCAATTTTAAAGCAAATTAGGATCTTAACAAAATTGTAATAAACTGAATCGTAAACTTATAGGCAATGTGAGAATGAGTACAAAGGGATAGAAAGTACATTGTCCATTGTACTTACCGTCCCGTTGTGCTTGTTTATAGACGTTTGAAGATTGCCTATAAATTACTCAAATTTAAAAGCTTGGAGTTTAAATTTACCATGTTTAAATAAAATTCGTAATTTATCACCATTTTTTCAACTATTTTGATGAAAAATTATCATGC
Source organism: Belonocnema kinseyi (assembly GCF_010883055.1). NCBI lineage: Eukaryota > Metazoa > Arthropoda > Insecta > Hymenoptera > Cynipidae > Belonocnema > Belonocnema kinseyi. The sequence goes on along the minus strand of NC_046660.1, from coordinate 34,491,916 downwards.
AAAATACAAAGCGTTTCGTCTTCCGGAAATTTTGAATGAATAGTGAAATATTTTTTAAAAACTTCCCCATTTTTTGGAATGACTTAGACTCTTTTTTTGTAGAAAATGATTCTTTACCTCTTTACCTCCAAAAAAATTAATTGCCTAAAGATTAAATTGTTATTTCTTGTAATTAAGTAAGATACTTTTATTATTTACTTTAAGTTGTTGCGATGTTAAATGAGCATCTGAATGAGTTTCTTTATACCAGGTGTATACATATGAAACCGGTATTGCCATTTAGCGGCCAGTAGGCACACTTGTAGGCACTGTCGGAACTTACCATTTGTGCTAATTGG
>NC_046660.1:34486655-34491478 GCF_010883055.1 Belonocnema kinseyi | reverse complement strand
TTATGATTTGTTTTGCGACTATAGTGTGGAGGTATGAGTGTTTACGATTTAATTATAAATTAAATCCTAAACAAGAAGATATTGTGGCAAAATGTAAGATTTGAATAACGCCGAGAGTAGAATATGCTAATGGGCGGTAGTCAATTTTCGTAAAGCATGTCGACGAAAAACATGGCGACGTCATTCTGGCGCTCTTATTATTTTACCAATAACAGGCAAGAGATTCGTCGCCATGTATTACGAAAATTAACTACCACCCATTAGCATATTCTACTCTCGGCGTTATTCGAATCTTACATTTTCGAATCTTACATTTCTAAGAGTTCTGATGGGAGTTGCGGACTTGTCTATAAGAGTTTTACAAAAAAGATTTACAAAACTTTTCAATCAAGTCAAAAGTCGAAGAACCGCGGGACTTTTAAGAAATCCAAAATTTTTAATTCGAAAATTTAAACATTTCTAAGAGTTCAGATATTGACGTTAATGGTGATGCTGAAAAAAATTCAAAACCTGTAATGTGACATTTGATTAAATTAAGACAGGAGCATACAACAGCATTTCAATTTATATTTTCACGAATACAATTAACTATCTTTATTTTTAATTAACAGACAAAATGGTATTTTCACAATTAATAAAATATAATCATTTTTCTATATTTTCATTGCATTCCTTACATTCAAATAACAGTTTTGAAAAACAAAATTCACTGCGAAAGGTTTATTTTTGGAAATTTGGTTAAAACTGTAAACTTCCTTTATACGTTTATCCTATAGTATGAAAACTGTAACTTAATTTCAACATTTATCTTCTTAATTTGTAAATTTCTGTATTTTATTAAATCGTCGTCTTTTGTGGTAGAATACTAATCTTCTTGGAAACTAATTTGTCTTTTTGGTTGAAATTTCTTTTTTTTTCGATTAAAAATGATTTTCTTGAATTGAAAAAAAGTTTTTGCTTAAAAAGAATTTTTCTAAACTATTTAATTAACTATTATTAAGTTCTATTGTTAAGTAACTATGCAATTTTTTGTCGAGTATTTATCTTTTTTGATGTATTCATTCATTTGATAAAAAAAAATTTTTGCTTAAAGATTCATTATTAAATAGAAAGCAGTGATTTCTTTTTTCGAAGAAAGTTTAATCAGGCAAAGAAATTTGACACACTATGTCACAGCCCTTGAACTGTAACTGAAATTTTTATTATTTTAAAGGAAAACTATTTTTAATCGACGATTTCCCTGTGCATCCTTTTGTCATCCATACCCCAAACATTTTAAAATAATGTTAATAATTTTATGTTTTTTGCAAAAAAAATAGAAATACATTGCAATTTTACGTTCTAGTTCGAAGTTAGAACATAGTAAAGAAGGAGAAAATGAATTTGTTGGTTTAAAATAACACGTTTTTTTCATTGGAGGTATATTTCAAGATTTCTTGCTCATTGTCTCATTTTCATGGGAGGAACAGGTGGTTGACCGCTAGCGCAGGTCGAGTGCGCCCTATTTACAAATTTCAAGCACGTGAAAAGGATTTCTAACAACTGTACCCTAAATACTATTCTATATATTCATCATTATGGTCGCAGGTAGTAACAAGATGCAATAAATAAATCTTGGCAAGATAGAGGATGGGTAATTGAAGAACACAGAACAGACGATAATGTAAACAATATCTGAACTATTATGGTGGAACTGTACAGGAGCTGTCATCCCTCATGTAACAGCCACCTTAGAATTACTGATTTTCAAACAGGTTTATGTTCCTTGTATTTTTTAAATTATTAAACTAAAAGCGCGTCCTATAAAAAAATGTCCAAAGTAAATTTGTATACCCACTTTGGACGAACTATTTTCATATTAAACTTATTTTGTTACTGGGAATGTTTTTGCCTCTAGCGTCGCTTTTTTCAAAAAGTAAATTTTTAATTTTCAATTTTCTTTTATAAGAAGCATGTATATAGATCTTTTTAGGTGAAATAAATACTGTCCAATAATTTTATGCGCACCTTTCGTCGGTTTTCCAAACATTTGATCACATTTTCTTTAACGGTCTTTTTTATGAATAAAAAAAACGCCAATACTTCGTTAGAGTAATGCTGAAAAGTTGCAGATTTTTATTAAATTTTCAACTTTTTCTCGGCTTTTCAATCCAAATAAGGAACTAAATCATTACACAATGAATGAAATTAACAGTGTATATTATGAAAAGGTTGAAAATTTCTCTTCGCAATGAGTTATACAATATGAATTTTTTTTTTTAATATTACAATCTTCTTTGTTTACTTTGCAAGTAATTGACAAATAATTGACAAATTAGTGACAAATAATTGCAACATAAAAACTTTTTTAATTTAAAGAAATAATGTGTGAAAATATGAAATTAAACTGTTGTTTTTTAACGCAAATTATTTTTAACGCTAATTTTCAATAATAGTTATTAAAGTTGTTATCAACAATTTAGAAAACAGTTTAAATTTATAACGTATGTTTTTAAAGATATATTATTCACGAAGACACTTTCTATAGTCTACAATTTTATCAATGATTATTTATTTTATAACCCCTATTCTTCATAATATAAAGTGTTACAAATATTCAAGTTATTTGTAACAATAGATATTTTTATAACATAATTAATTTTTATAAATGTCTTAGAAAAAAACAAAATAAATTATTTCGTATGCCTTTAAAAAGAAATATTAATTATTATGAATTATTTTAATTAATCGTTAATTTCAATTTTTAAGAATCATTATAAATGTTAGTAGAAAGAAAATTCATTTGTAATGTACTATTACCTAACTTTACAATTTGTACACATGTCAATTCAAAAAATTTAATGTTAACTTTGTAGAAATATTATTGGTACTCTATGAAAAGTGTATTTTTATTTAATCATCAAAATGATTTCATTCCTTTTTGTTAGTACTTTTAAATTTATTGGATGTTTAATGTGTTACAATGTATTACATTTTGATCAGAGAAGGTATTAGATTTGTGTAAAATATAACTACCCCCCCCCCCCCATTTTTTCAAAAGGTCCAGGTTTTGAGACCCACTGAATCCGAAAACAGGTTTTGACAAATGTGTCTGTCTTTATGTGTGTCTGTGGGCACGATAACTTTTGAAAAAATTAATCTAATTGATTGCTCCTTGATACACTCTTTAAGTTTCCTAAGCTAAATGCCAAGTTCGTTAGGCAGCCCTTTTGGATATAAAAGTCTTAAAGTGAGCGCGTTTTGAAATCTTTGGGACCAAATTTTTTTATCAATCAAAAATTATCTGTACACTTGTTCATAGTACCTGAAAAGAAAAACTTCAAATTTCGAGAGTGAAGTTCAAATCATAAAACCAACATTTGAAATCAGCAAATTCAGTTTATGGAAAAGCGACAAAAGATGCAATAAAATATTTAATAACAATTTTTTTAAAGAATGCACATTATTTTAAACGGGATAATGAAACTAAGTATGTTTTAATACCATTGTCGATACCTTCCATTTTAAAAAGTCTATTCACAAAGATCGAGCGCGTAGCGCAAGATAAATATATTATGGAGCGCGAAGCGCGTGTTAAATTTAGTATCGAGCGCAAAGCGCGAGTACTAACAATTACACGCCCCAGGCGCGCTCAAATTCGCAATCAAAACGAGTCGGGCGCGTAGCGCGCGACTAGAATGTCCTGCATTGCAGGCAGATTCTTTTTCCTTTACGAATATGAGCAAACACGTATTTTAATAATAAAAATAAATTAAATTTGTATTTTCCCCCTGTATTTAAATAAGATTCGACCTAAAAGTACCTACCATTTATTCTACAGGCCTTTATAGGAGAGCCATCCTCCTGAAGTTAAACCACTATTTTCTTTTGTTCTCAGAATGTTACCATTCGTTTTTCATAGCTATTTTCAAATTCATCAACATTAGTTCTTGGCTTAGCTACTACTGGATTGGGATGCGCACATTTTTTTAATTATACAGAATATTGTACAAATTTTTTAACTGACTGGAAAAGATATGAATTCTTAAAATGTTTTATGAATTTTTTTGAAATTTTGAGAATACACGTTGAATTATTTTAAATTGCTTCAAGTGCATTGCAATTCTGCAGGATTATCTCGATTTCTTAGAGTTCACTTATAATATTTTTAATTGTTTCAAAGATTTTCAAATTCTCTTAAATTATGTTTCAGTTGAGGCTCAAGTTGATAAAAAAGAAAACAGAAATGCCTGTAGTAAAACATCAGAAAGCGTTAATTTTCTATTTTGGTCCCCGTTAAACATTTCTAAATTTAGATTTGAAAAAGGACTCCTTTGAGCTTTACTCCCTGATAATCCTTTATATTCTGTTTTTTTGTGCGTGTGTTAAAATATTATTATTAACGAAACATAAAAAATGAATTAGTTAAGCAATACAAAAATTGATGTTTTCTAATAAAATTCCAAATTAAGATAGTAAGGAAACTCTTTATTCTTTTGGATGGGAAGTGCAAGGATAACACAGGCCAACAATTCTCAGAACCAGAGACCAGACCTACTATACCCGAAGGTTTTTGCTGCGCTGAATCCGAATCTGACCTCAGAAAAATTCCATCACCCTCAGTTTTCGAGATATTCTAACCTAAAAGGTTCAAAAACCCGTTATTTTGATGTGTTCGAGGCCCCGTAACATCGCGAAAAATTTTTTTTTCACACACTGACAATGGCATCGTAAAGAACTAGTCTTTACCTTCAAAATGCGATGCCTAGCTTTTTGATAAGATTTTTCATAGCCGAGATATGGCGGATTCAAATATGAAAAATTTCACCCCCAAGCCCGGTAAC
>NC_046660.1:34474970-34486555 GCF_010883055.1 Belonocnema kinseyi | reverse complement strand
TAAATTCGTTGAAAAATAAATCAAATTTATGAGTGTTTTATCAAATTACTTTCGTTAAATTGTTATTTACCAAGAGATTTAAGTAATATCGTATTGAAATCAGAAACTCTCTAGCGAGCGAACGTGGCGCGGCGGTAAGCCCCAGAGTCTATAGTACACTCGAAAACTCCAACTTTTTGTCTTAAGAAAAAAAGATGCGCAATCAAATTTTACATCCATATATATCTTTTGAAAATTAAAATTCGAAAATTTTTTCTAAAGCCTCCAGGGGACTTCGTTTTCGCACGAAAAAATTTTATATGCCCTTATTGCATCCGGACCCACAAATACAATAGTCTTACGCACACAGTCCAGCGTGATCTATAGTCAGCTAATAACATTTGATACATATTAGGAGCTTTTGTTGTGGTAGGTTCTGTAAGTCGGTAGGAGTTATTATCAAACGATTTCGAGACTAAATCCCCCTCTTTCAAAGAGACTGAGGATCCCCCGCCTTGGTTTTGTTTTCTATAATTGAAATGTTTGTCTACTTGCTTTGTAGTCAACTGGATTTTCACATCACGAGGTAAATTAAAATTGTCCGGAAATTTGACCAATCGTTGAATTTGATCTCTCGGTTTAATTCCAAAATGTAATTCAAATGGGCTAAAACCGGTGCTGTAATGATTCGTCATATTTAGGAAATATTCTATATCCGGAATATGTTTGGCCCAACGAGTATGAGATTCAAAACAGAGAGTACGAAATAAACGCCCCAGTTCCCTCATGACTCGTTCTGTAGGGTTGCTTTGAGGATGCCTAACCGAACAAAAAATTGGTTGCTATCCAAAACATTTAATTTATTCCCCTCTTGGATTCCTTCGAACTGAAAATATCTATTTAAAGATTCTAAAAATTTGTTGGGATTTCGGGTTTCATTTTAGAATTGGAGGGGGGGGGGGATTGATTCCATGTAAATGCCCTGTGCGACTTCGATCACAGCATTGACCAAACGCGCGCCAACCTCTGCCTGTGGTTGTACATTACTTCGGAGTGTAAGCAACTCGCGTTGCTCTGTTTGTCTTTATTCGCTTATTTTTAATATTTCCGCCCTTAATTGCTCGGGTATCATTTCCTCAAGGTTAGTCATTTCGTTTATTAAATTGCAGCGTGAATTAAAAATGTTTATTCTGTCATTAAAACTACGCACGCGTCTCGATTTATCAATGCCATGAAGTAAAAGTAATTTTTTAGGTCAAATAAAAATATTTTTCAACACATATTTAAAGATATTTAATATCTGATTATAGAGAATTAGGGTTTGATATTGTGATTTTAATTATTTCTTTTTGCATTATAAAATGGCTGAAATTGGAAATAAAGAAAAGTTCTAAATTCAAAATGGCATCCGGAAGTTTAATTTAGCAGTAAACGAATACACGAAATAATCCGATAAAATGAAATGACAAAATGAAATGGACAGGTTCATTGATAGATCGAGAATTGCATTTCGGTTAAATAATGCGACATATATTTTGAAATACAAGCTCAAGAATATTAAATACGAAAATATAACGGATACGTTAATGGTGTCAACAGGTTTAAAAAGATAAGATATAAATCAGCCTCGTAAAAGGTCTCAAGAAAAAAAACATTCTTCCACACAATTCAACATACAAAAAAATAACGCTCAAAACTAGATAATGAATAAAATTGTTTCTAAGATAAATGATAAAAATTCGGATTCGCATACGCAACTAAGAAAGAGTTATTGATACTTAACGCTCTTGTAGTAGCTAATTGAGCCGCAATCGAAGGAAGCCTAGCAAGCCATTTGCCGTTAAAGCGTGAAAAGTTGGGATGCAGTCGTTTTTGAACAGCAATTGAGCCTGAGAAAACATATCGAAATCAGGATCCCATCAAATTGACCCACATCACTTAAACAGGGAAATGGTCATCATGCGTCGTGTTCGGCAGCCATTACGACCAACCAGATATGGTTTTCAAGGGTAGAAAGTAAAAAAAAAACCACACTGAAAGTAGAACAATTTCTTTCAGTGCTTACACTCTTTTTGTATTGCAGCGGCTCGGCTCTAATCAGCGTGGTTTTGTTCGAAAATTCGGGAGATATCCCGTTCACAATGGAACTGGTTGCGATACTTTAAGCGAATGAACATCGGCGTCATCGGCGCTCTTATTATTTCACCAATAACAGGCGAGAAATTCGTCGCTATGTCTTACGAAAATTAACTACCGCCCATTAGCATATTCTACTTTCGGCGTTATTCGAATCTTACATTTTGCCACACTATCAGAACTCTCTCTAAAGTTTCATTTACGTTTTTTTAAAGGAATTTTGCAGTATTTCACTCTGATGATTTTCTTTTAATAGAAAAAATTCATTAGGATAAATTGTTTGACTTCCTGAGTATTTTCAAAATGCGCTCACTTTTTGAATTTTTATCCAAAATAGTTGGTTTACGAACTCCTTTTTTTAGGCCTTTAATAAGTGTGCCAAATGAAAAATTTTAACAGGGATATAAATAAAATAATATTTACATAAATAATTCAAAAGTCGTTACAATTTCTCTTCTTATATATTACTTCGTTTTTTTCATTTGAGATCATTTCACGAGTTTTATAATTAAATAAAATGTCATTTTTCATGAGCATTTGAAAGTTATATCTACGGTGTATGACTTTTTGCTTTTTGTGCGTTTTAGACCATTTTATAAAACATGAACCCTACTTTTCAATCTATTTGAAAAAAATGTTAACTTAGTGAACTCCGGTGAAAAACAGAATTTTCCAGCTGGGTTGAGTTTCGTCACTTTTCTTGATTTTAGGTTGTTTTTATTTTCTCAATTAATTAAAAATGTATGTGTGTGAAATTTGCATGCATATAGAGTTCTCGCCTTCTCCATTCGCATCATTGTAAATGGTGTAATTAAAACTTTTAAGCTCATTTTTAAGAGAAAAAAATCAGTTTTACTTACTTTTTATACATTTTCCTGAGATAATTCACTTTTTAAATGTAGTATCTGTGGTTTATAAATAGCACACATGATTTAAAATTAATATAAAAATATGTGTCACAAGTGACATCAAATTCTTCTATTTCTGAAAAATAAGTATAACTATAAGAAAATAGAAATATTTAGATAAACTAGAAGATGGAAGTGTATGTATGAAGGGTTTCAGACATTTTTCTTCTAACTAAAGCTGCCATTTAATTGCAATGAACAGAGAAAATCTCAAAACACGAACTAAAAGATTATTAATAATAAATAATTTTTTAATAACAATTGTATCCAAAAAAATTTTCGTAAAATCCGGAAATTTAATGCATTTTTTAAAAGCCTTTTCGAGTAATAAAATTATTGATTTAGCTCGACGTAGATTATCAGTTTTGAGATTTCCGTATACCCCCAATTATCATAATAAAATTTTAAGGGCAAATTCATACTTTGTCAAAATCCTATTTCTGCGAGTTTTTTCAAATGATACTTTCGAATAACAAAAAAATGTATAATATCATATTATGTTTTACTCTTTTAATTTTATTCAAAAATTGATGAAAAACAAAATCTGCATAATACATATATAAAATATTTATAAAGTCGCTTACTATGATTTATAAGAATACAATAATTGTTACTAACAAATTATTTATTAGTTTTGAGCTATAAATTGGTGCTTTGTGAATTCCGAATTCAACAATAAAGCGTATTTAGCTGTATTAAAAAAAAAGTATATTATGAGCGACAATGGGTAATGTGGATCCTATGCGTAATATCTCAAATATACCTGCCAATCTATTCGAGCCTAGATGAGTCTGCCAAAGACCGCTGGGTGCAGTGATGAAGGTATACAGTCACAGGTAGCTAAAGTTTAATTGTTCATTGTCCGAGTTTCCGCACGTTTCGATGAGTTAATACTTAATAGGGCAGGCTAATAAAAAAGGGACCAAATAATCAATACTTAAATTAAGAAAAAATTTTGGTTAAAATAGAAAAAATAGCGATTTTCAAATGTAAAATCAGAATATACGTATTGTGATCAAAGTTGCATTTTTCTGTAAGGATCAGCGTACAATGCGTTTTGTACAAAAATTTAATACCTCAAAATTTGGGACCTAGTCTTCCTTTTAACCCTAAATGAGCCCTTAATATTGGTATGCATCCGGAATTGATCACAGCACTGTTTTCGGAGTTATAGGTGTGGCGGTGCCAGCTTCACGTGTGAAACCAGAGCGCGTAGCGTTAAAAAAACTAAAAGAACTATGAGATTGGTCCTAGTAAGTATCGCCAGCCCCTAATTGAATTCTTAATTCCTAAAAAGATTTAAATCAGATTGCATAAATAGTTTCGAAGTTACAGGTGTGGCTGTACTAGCTTCATGTGAAGTCAGCGCGCAACAAGTTTCTTATAAAAATTTTCAGAGCCCAAAATTTGGGACCCGGGGTTCTTTCCAGCCTTAATGAGCCCTTAATTTTGGGATGCTTCCGGAATTGATTACAGCACTGGTTTCGGAGTTATAGGTGGGGCTGTGCCAGCTTCACACTTGAAACCAGAGCGCGCATCGTTAAAAAAAAATCTAAAACGACTGTGAGATTGGGCCTAGCTGTGATTACCAGCCCTAAATGAGCCCTTGATTCCTTAAAAAATTTTGATCAGATTGAATAAGTAGTTTCGAAGTTACAGGTGTGGCGGTGCTAGCTTAATGTGAAGTAGGCGCGCAACATGTTTTTAATAAAAAATTGCAGAGCCTAAAATGTAGGACTGACGCCCCTTAAAAGCCCTAAATGAGCCCTTGATTACACAGACACACACAAAAAAAGTCAAAGTCCACGGAGGTCGCTTTCAAGATCATTTGAAGGTCAAATGAAGAAAATATTGCTGAAAAATCTGAAAAAATTCAGGCATAGGTTTTTTAGCATGCTGAATCCGAATTCGGTGGCGGTTGACCTTTATTAGTTTAAGATCAAGGTCATGTGAAGGTCAAACCAACAAAATAACCTCAAAAAAAATTTGTAAAAATTTATATATAAGTTTTAAGTGTCATAGAATCTCAATCCTAGGTCATTTTGACCATATCTAGTATTTTCAAGGTCATTGAAATATGAAAATAACAACCCATATATCGAGTGTGATGCACCTTCATCAATTCACGTACAAGCTCATAATAAGATTAAAAAATTAACAATCCCTCATAAACAATTACGATAGACATATTTTTTGTATCAACTTGTATTCATGTTTTCCGCTCATACTGTACTCTCTTACTATCAAATGATCGACGTAACGGTTTATTTGGCTTTTTGCCTGTATTTTTACACTCTCTTTACAGTGACCAGTAGTAACCAGCAGTAATGAACCATCATAGCGACATCCTATCTGCCTTGATAGCGCTTTTCCATTTCTTTTATGTCTTGATGGAAGCGCTCTCCTTGGTCTTTACTGTAATCGCTACAATTCTCTGGGAATCGATCCAGGTGATTATGCAGGAAGTGCAATTTGTATGACATCAGGCACCCCATTTTGCCAAAGTTCTTAATCATTTCGGCTACTATAACTTTATAATTTTCACTTCTTTTATTTCCTAAAAAGTTTTTTACAACTTCCTTAAAACTGAGCCATACATCCCTTTGAATTTTTGTCATTGTCATTGGAAATTTATCATCTTGTAAAAGTCTCCTTATTTCTGGACATTCAAAAATCCCTTCTTTCAACTTGGCATCAGATTTATATTGAAACTTCTTTTCCAAGTATTTAAAACATTGACTATTTTCATCTAAGGCTTTCACAAATTGCTTCATGGCTCCTAATTTAATATGTAATGGAGGAATCAATCCTTTTTTTGGATCAACCAGGGCCGATTTAATAATATTTCCTTTTCCTATTTCAAATGATTTCCTTTCAGCCCACTTATGATTCGTGTAATGTTTTTCGCGATCTCTACTATCGCAAAGGCACAAGAAACACGGATTCTTTGTAAATCCAGACTGCTGTTCTAGTAACATACCTGAAACTTTCAAATCACCACATATAGGCCAATTATATGTTTCGTATTTAATGGCCTCTAGAAGTTTTTTAAGACTAGTGAAGGATTCTTTCATTGTCGTAGAGTGTGCGACAGGTACTGCGGTATATTGATTTGTGTTGTGAAGTATTACAGCTTTTAAGCTTCTCTTTGATGAGTTAATAAACAGTCTATTGCTTACTCCACCTGGTTTATAAACTTCATCAGAGCTTTCACTGCTATCGCTTTCATATTCATCTTGATTTTTATCATCGGTCTTAGGGCTTTTGTCATCATCATCATCATCATCTTTAGATTCAATTGATAAATTTTCTATACTATCAACATCAACCTCATCAATCGTTTGAGTTCTCTCAACGGTGTTTTTTAACGATCCTACCTGGGCGTATTTAAGATTATGTAAATTTTTTTTATTATACCCACGGATATCGGTTTTACAGAAATAACAATCATCTTCGTTGGATGGCTCATTCGATTCTGTGGGTTTAATGAAGATTAATTTAGAATTGTCTTTAGTTTTTTTCCAAAAAGAAAGCATTTTGCGGCAGTTATTGCAAATACTATCAGGAGCCCAATCTCCCGAAATTATATCTGAATTAAAGCATTCTTTGTATATATTCCGAAAATTTTCGTTAAACGATCGTCGATCGTTTTTGTTTGGAATAAATGTTCCACAAATGAAGCAAAATGCGTTAACATCTTTCGGACACACGTGTTTAGAAGATGAGGTTGAAGGTGTTGACATTTATAAAAAATGCATTTTTTACCATATTAGGGAAAAAAGAACCGACTTCTTTTTTTAAAGATATACCATTCTTATGGGTACAAAGCTTTCTCTTTCAAGATATCTACAGAAGCTAATATTGATAAGAACGTGCACTGCCTTACTTTCGAGAAATTCACAGCAGCTAATGTTGATAAAGATAAATTAATATTTCCAGTTTCTATATAGACGAAAAACTAAAGATGATTCTAAATTAATTTTTTTACACATTTTTTTAACAGTACCTCATTGATTTGACCTTCAAATGACCTTGACCTTGAACTCATGAAGGTCAACCGATAATGGATTCAGATTCAGCATGCTCAAAAACCTACATTTGAATTTTTTCATATTTTTTTTGACTTTTTTCCGAATTCTACCTTCAAATGACCTCAGATGCCCTACAGATAACCAGATATGATTAAATCAACCTTGGATTTGTATTCAGCGACCCTCAAAACCTATATATAAATTTTTACAAATTTTTTTGAGGTTATTTTGTTGGTTTGACCATCAAATGACCTTGATCTTGAACTAATGAAGTTCGACCGACACCGGATTCGGATTCAGCGTGCTAAAAAACCTATATCTGAATTTTCTCAGATTTTTTTCAGCAATATTTTCTTCATTAGACCTTCAAATGACCTTGAAAGCGATCTGATATGAAAAAACCGACAAACGATTCGGAATCAGCGACCCAAAAACATAGAACCCCAAAGGTTGCCTCCGTGGACTTTGACTTTTTTTGGTGTGCCTGTGTTATAGGATAGTTTTGACATTAATTTTCAAAAAATCTCTACACATTAGAAAAAGAGGTCCGTTGGATTATCGACTTTTGATACGGTATCGGCGTCCCACTGCAGGTTAGGAACAAAACGAAAAATAGGAATCGAATTAATTTGAAAATTGAAACAGTTAAAACTAGAGATCCTGTAGGTATCAATGACAATAGAACATGGTCGCGGATTCGTATGCTATAATGCAGATAGTCAATCGCATGCAACACCCACCGTTAAGAAAATGAGCGCCAAAAGTATCAGCGCCTCGAAACTATCGCCGCTTCGGACAGCGACGCACACGGTTTTGAGACCCTTAACGATTGTTTTCTGTGTAGTCAATAGTCGCCGCTATACTGGAACTTTAATAATTTTAAGGGCCGTGAAAACTTTGAACAGCTTCATTTTTTTCATTCTTTTATTTATGAAAATTTTGAAGTATGTGTTTCAAAGTGAATATTATTTTCCCCTAACCTTAATAACTAACATTCTCAATAATTAATAATGTTCTTGTTTGAGTTTTGTCTCTATTCTGTATTAAATCCCCATAAAAATAAAATTGTGATTTTAATATAGCGCCAACTCATGCAAGTTTAACTAGTTCCGGTACAGCAGCGCCAATCAGATTTTGAGTAACCCGTTTCTCAACTCTCCCTTGAGGATCTCTAGTTAAAATTAAAAGCAGTCAAAACTACTCGATTTTGTAAGACATATATTTATGAAATATTGCGCCCCCCCCCCATTTTACCGCTCTAGGCTGTAGCCTATATAGAAAATCTAACACTGCAAACATTAATTAATTACATTTTTAATATAATAATTGAGTTACGTCTTTCATTTAGTTTAGCATAACTTTAAGTTTAAATAATAATATTTAATATACAATCCCAATGTAAAAGTATATTTCAAATTTTACTTTAAAAACTGGTTTCATGAATAAAATGTTAGTTTGTTTTGAAATCTATAACCAAATTAAAATGCAGGATCACGATGCCTAATCTAAAAGTTCAACCAATTTAAAGTATAAAAATGTTTATTATTATTCTGGAATGTGCTGTTTAAGTGCGCCAACTCATGAAAGTCTAAAATTCGAGCTCTGAACTTTCTTTGGCTCAAAAAATTTTTAAATTAAGATAATTCACATAGCAGTAAAACAAGTATTCAGAAATAAATGACGAATTTCCGAAAAAAATATTTTCGATAAAAATACCTAAAATTGTACCTTGCAATATTTACCCAAAGAGAAAGCAAAAACATAAAAATTAAACAAAAAAAGTATTTTCTTAAGAGCTTTGAAACCAGGACCCACTCTCAAAATTAAACTGTCTCATTTTACTCTACAAATAATAGAATTAAATCTTTTCTAGATGATTAGGGCCATCTAAAAAGGGAAAATAGATGATGAAATAGTGTAAGGGTTGAAAAATATTTGCAACTGTTGTTCTTCTTTTCTTTCAACTTAAAAAAATACTTTATCTACATATTATTGCGGAATCAACGCATAACCCCGAAAAGATATTTTTATTCCTATTTAATTAAATTACTTATCTGCAGACCATACAGAATTTGTTGAAAATAATCAATAATGTTTATAATACTGGCAGAACAAAAAACACTAACAATATTTTTAATTTTAAAGCTTATTTTATAACATTTTTTTAATTTACTGCCATTTTTAATTTCTTTAATCTCAGTTATTCTCAAACTAGTACACTATTTTGGCATTAATTTTTTCTCATTCGATGCTGAAACTATTTCATTTCATTCTTCCGGCAGAAAAACCAAAGAAATCATAGTAAAGCTACCGAAAAATATTACTTTTTTGATTTTTGCAATGCATTTTGTGGCAAGACGACCCTGTTAACAAACAGCGCCGTTATTTCGCCTGGTGGCCAACGATCAACTCTCATCCTACTTTTTTCCCTACAGGCGGACTGAAATCGCTATCTCACAATTTGTAAACTATGGTTAAGATAATACTGAATATGGTAACATTTCGAATCACTTTAAAATAAGTGTAAGGAGCAAAATATTTCAGGAAAAAACTTTTTATTATATTGTTGGCGTCGGGAATCACTTTACAATGAATGTTGGAAACACATCCTAGTAGGTAAACTTGATTAATTCATTAAAATGTTGCTTTACAAATCCTTCAACGTTCAAACAAGGAAATTGGCATTTCATAACAACCAAATAATCCAGTCAAATTTCTCACTTTATCGAAAAGTGTTAGAGTTTTCTAGTTCAAACAAGTTTTGTATATCATGTACTTTCAAAGAAAACCAATGTGTATTTGCCTAAATGCCAGAGAGATTACTAATTGCTGTAAAGAATGACGGTGCGACTTATTTTCAAATACTATTTGTTAGATTATGAAAATGACAATATTTAGATTTGAGACTTTTTTTGAAAAGAAACTTTCTGCCACAATTATATATTTGGCTAAATAATTATAAATATGGCCCTATTGAAATATAAACTTTAATTTTTTAAGGGTGATGTATTTGAAATTCTCAACAGATGAAGCACAAAAATAGCTTATATTTAACAGATTACATCTTGGGAGATTTTTTTGTATAGCATCTTAGCAAAGACAACCGCTTTGGTATAGTATAAAAAAATACTCACATATCTAATGTGTTTAAACATATGTTTGGGAATTAACTGTTAACCCTCAACACGCACAAAAAGTAATTTTGTTGAGTATTACCGAAAAAACAAATTTGATATCGAGAAAAATTTTTAAGAATCAGGAAGCGGTTCGTTTCTGCAATCGGTGCCTGCCAATTTACAAAGTTTCGTAATTTGAACTTCGTAAAATTAAAAAAAAACAAATTACTAGCAATAAATTGATATGTTTAACTAATGATGGCCAAAAAAGGCTAGGAATAACAATTTTAGAATAGGAAACAGTTGATTGGTTAACATTGATGCAGTCTTTAAATAGTAAAATAGTCAAATTCTAGCAATACAAAAATGTATTTGTAACAAAATCACAAATTTCATTTTAATACAGTCAATTTAGGAAAATATTAATCATTACTTAAAGAGTAGCACAGAACAGCGAATCAACCCACATGTTGTGAAGAATAAGATTTTTATATAGAAAATTCTAAATAATTCCAGCAAATATCTTCACGAGAGTAATTTTTTATAACTATTTTTTTTCGATAGATAATTCTGGTGTTTGCATTTTATATCAGGGACTTGTAAAATTTTATGGTAATGGAGGTTACGAAGTTTCAAGATCAGGCGATTAAACTCATTGGCACGTTTCACACCCTTGCCTTTATGTTTTTCCAATGAGGCTAAAAATCTTACACAATCATCGCTTATTAAACTTTTCCATTTGTCACGCTTTCCATTTCCTGCAGCTTCTTTTAATTAATATTATATATACAGCCTTAAATAATTTTACACATTTTCCAGAAATTTCCTTAAAATAAATTAAAATACTTCCCCTGTCAGGTAATGTTTCTTCTATTCATTTTAAAGTAATCTTGATACTAACATATAATACAAAAATTTTCCGCGATTTTCAGTTGTTACGAAATATCGATTTTCTTGCTTTAATGTTTAAGGATTGATAAAAAACATTTCAATAAATGTAAGGACTCTTCCAGCAAGGATATGCTTGTTACAATTCTTATCAAATAATTCGCCACACTAATAGTATAATCATAAAATCTCCCGTGATTTTGTTTACTATTAAATGTAGATTTCCTTGATTCTGAGAGGGATGTTAAAAAGTCCTTAAAATGATTTCAATTAATTTATACAGAAAAATATGTTTACAATGTTCTTTGCGAATTCATTTCAGACCCCAATATTATAAAACAATACTAAAAACTCCTGGAATTAGAGGTTATTAGCAAACGTCGATTTCCTTGCATTAATGTAATAAAAAAATTTCATGTACTTTCATTCTACGAGGGTAGTTCAATAAGTCCTTAGAATGACCAACATATGGCGCGCGAATCGCTCCAAATCATCTGTTTTCAGTCAGCACCACTCCCGACTAGATA
>NC_046660.1:34462030-34474870 GCF_010883055.1 Belonocnema kinseyi | reverse complement strand
GAGCTCCAAGGAGATTATGTTGAAAAATAAAAAAAAATTTACCCAAAAAAAATTGTTTTTATACTTCATTCTAAGGACTTATTGAACTACCCTCGTACGATGTGATTCTTACGTTTAATGTGATATGATTTTTAACTCAAAAAATATTAGAAAAAATCTTCCTTGATTTTAGTTCGTATCAAATGTTTATTTAATATCTTGAATTTTAGAGGTATTTTACAACAACCTTTAGAATAAATTCACAACTTTTTCCGCTAGAATATGTTCTTTACATTTACTGCGAATTGATTTCCGACCTCAACAGTATAATCAAACAATCTCTTATGAATTAAGGGTTTTAGAAAATATCGATTTCCTTCATTTTTTATTTAGGTCATGTTTAAACAAGCCTTAAAAACTAATTTAATGACATTCACTGATAGGTTCAGCTTCGTTAAATAAATGTAAGTGATTTTAGACCCTATTAGTATGACCAAAAATCTCCTGTAATTTTTCTTTTTAGAAAATGTCGATTTCCTTGCATGGTATCTTAAGGGATATTAAAACAACACTTAAAATAAATTAGAGAAACTTTTCTTGCCAGGTATGTTTTCCCAATACAATTTTTTATTTCAATAGTTTAATAAGAAAATATCCAGTAATTTTGGTTTTTTGGAAATGTAGGATGTCAATAATTAAACAGAATAATCAAAAATATCATAAATGATTGTGAAGTAAATAGTGTACAGAAAGAATCTAAGTTTACAGTAACAAAAAATAAAATAAAAACATTAAATTTTCTTTTTCAATTTAAATAGTTTCTCATATTTTGCAACTGCATAAGCAAACTATTTAAAAAAAGAACATGCTGACGAACATTTTTTCCAATGCTGCTCGTTCGGTAAATAGTAAATAGTGAAAGAAGGTTGTCTGCTTTATATCAATAAAAAATGCTTTACGTGAAACTTTACTGAAAAAATTTCGAAAAATAATGTAGGCAATTTTAAAGAAACAGTTTTCAATTTAGAAAGATTAAACAAATATTTTAAAAATTTTATTCTGGAAAAGACATAAAAAATTTCAATAAAAAATTTGGAAGACTTTAAGGCAATTTTGCAGAAAACAAAAGTAGGGAAAAAAGCAATCATTTTGAAAAATAATTAAAAGGTTGCTAAGCTTTGAAAAGTTGTTCAGATAATGACAAATTTTATAGTATTTAAACATATTAAAAACTGGATTTAATTTTTAAAAAATTTCACGAGAAAATTTGGAATACTTGAAAAAATTTGTAATGTGTGCAATGAAATTAATTTTTATTTTCAAAATTAGGAGTATGAAAATCTATCTTTTTTATATAAATTTAATTTTCTTTGTAGTCTATTTTGATCAAGAATTGAACTATTTTTTTAACATTCATCTTTTTATCTTGAAAATTTCAGTTTGTTAACAATTTTCTTGATTCAATTTTTTGTATTCGGAATTCAACCTAATTTTTGAAAATTAATCTGTTACGATGGAAGGTTGAATTATTTTATCGAAAATTGGTCTTCTTTTATTAAATTCAAATATTTTCTTGTGAAGATCTACATATTTGAGGATTTAAAGATTCATGCTGACCATATAACGCAACTATTTTCTTTAAAATTCGTTTTTTTTGGCTTAAACATTTTAACAATTCAAAATTTTTTATAGAAATTAATTATTCATTCATTTAAAGAGTGGTTACATGATAAGAAATTTATGCATGCGATGAATCTCATATTTTCATCTTTTCCGAAATTTCCATTTTAAATTTACCAATTAGAATGAAAAAATTCTATTTTTGTGATCATTTTTTTAAATTTCATTGAAATGAACTATTTAAAATATATTAATTGATTAGTTTTCCGCATACCTACGTTATACGATTTCCAGCAGGATCCTTTACATCCATTTTACACGCAACTAATTTCAGAATTACATTGTATAAAACATTATAGAAATATTAGATTAAATCCATGTCATGTACGTGGCCGATAAGGGGACTTGTATATTTTCAAATTAATATAGCAACATTTTAAGATTTTTCACAAATATTTTTTAATTTTTGAAGGTACAATAAGCTTTTTTCAATTTTTACCTGCAAATCCCGTGCCATTTTTGCAATTTGTAAGATGTGAAGGTGTTTCTCTTTTGAGTTTATCCCATTTTTTGCATTCTTTCAAAATTCACAACAAATTTTTAAAACATAAAAATATCGCAACGTTATTTTGGACTTTTAAAACAAAGAAAAAATTCTCCAAAGTCCACACCTTCTTCCTGAAATTCTGGAAAATAATAGGCAGTGATATAGTCTGTTAACCATAATTTTTCCATTTTGTATTTTTTTTATTTCCAGGAGAAAAATATTATTTTCAAAAAAAAGTTTTTAATAATATTACTGATGCCAAAATCGTCGAGATTTAATGAAATTCTTAAAACACAATCTTCACACAAAACTCTCACGTTCTTTTAAAAATTAAATTAAATAAATATGGGAAACATAAGCTATCAGAGAATGTCGTTAAAAATGTTATGGAAAATTCAAGCGAGGAAATAGAAATTTCCTGACAACCCAAAAACATAGAAAGTTTTTTAAATATAATATTTTGGTCGGCAGTCGTATGAAATAAATGTGAAAAGCCAGTTTTAGCTGGAAGAGTCAGAAATAGGAAATCGTAATTTCTTGTCAACTGAAACCACAGGAATTTCTTTATTTAAATATTGACATTGGAAATTTAACACATTTAAACTTTAGAAAGATATACTGGCACGGAGGATGTTTGAATTCATAACGCGTTTTTTCAACATAACTTAAGCTTTTTGAAATTAGTATAAGAACCATCACTCAGCATGAAAAATCTTTAAACTTTAATTTCGTTTTCTTTATTATACTTTTGGATTCGGGAATCGCTTTACAATTAATGTGGAAAAGACATCCTAGGAGGTAAACTTGACAAATCCATGTAAGGGGTTCCTTTAAAATCCCTTAATTTTTCAAAGAAGAAAATAGACATTTCTTAACATCAAACTAATCCAGTTGAATTTCTAACGTTATCTAAAAGTGTTAGTCAGATTTTTAGAGCCAGACAGATTACACGTTTCTGTAAAGCATGACGATGTGACTTATTTTCGAACCCTACCTGTTATATCATAAAAAGGAAGATTTCGTGTCAGCGGAAAATTTTCTAAATTTGTTAGTGAATCTCCTTGATCCGAAAATTAGCTCAAAAAAGTAACCAATTTTGAACGGCTAATGAAATAGCTTATTTGATTAGGAGATTTCCCGTATAACATTTCAGCAAAGAAAGTCGCTTCGATATATCATCAAAAACTACCCATTTAACCAAATGTCTTTAAAGATATGCTGGGATGTTAATTTTAAACCCCTCAACAGGCACAAAAAGTGATTTTACTGAAGCAGATTTTCATGATTGTTGCATTACCGTAATATACTGTGAAATAAATTGTTGGCGTGATTTTTATTGCAAAAAAATGCAAAGCCTTAGGTTGTGTTGAATTTCAAAGATTTCCTTGATTTTTTAAATTCTAGTTTCAATAATATTAATGATTAACATTTATAATAATTTCTGGTCGTCCATTTATCCAGATAGCCACAATGTAATAATGCAAACTAAATTAGTAATAATTAATTTTAGGTGCTTCAGTTTTCCGAAGGTTAATGAAAGTCAAATTTGCTTTCAACACGCAAAGAAAGGTTCGGTTGCGGCAACCAGAAGTTGGGTTCTTCCAACCGAACTGTCGGGTTGCCTATGGACTGACCATACTCATTGGTTGCTGTAGCCGAACTGGTTCGGTTGTATCAAGTTTGGTCACTTTAACCGAACAGTTCGGTTGAAGTAATCAAACTGCTTACTTAAGATCAGTACCCACAACCGAACTGTTCGGTTACACCAACCGAACTGTTCGGTTACAGTAACCTAACAGTTCGATTGCAGTAATTGAACAGTTTGGTTACTACATCCGAGCTGTTCGGTTACATCAGTTAATCCCCCCTGCCCTACATGCTATGGAAATTGATGATAACTTAAAGGAATTAAACAATAAATACTCAAATAAAATTAGTATGGAAGTATATATAGTTTATTTCTAAGTCCTAATGGTACATTATGAACAATAATACACATGTTTACAGAATAAAATTTCTTTCCTTTATTCCAAATTGCTTTAATTAATGGAAACGAATTTAGGAGTTATTATTATACAAGTATATATAGTTTTCATAAACTATATACACTTGTATACTAAAAGCTCTGAAATTAATTTTCAGTACAAATTCTAAATCCTTATTATAAAAAATAAGCAATTATACATATATTTACAGCATCTGCTTGAGACCGACAAATTTCTTACCGTTACTCAAAATTGCTTTAATGACTGGAAACGGATTTAAAACATCTTCAATTAGAACGCATGTCCATTTATTTGAATTTTTAATTTCATAAGCTCCTAAACTTGAGTCAAAGGCACTAGTAAACAATTTCAAATAAATTAAGCAAACCTGACCTTTAGAATTGTAAAAAATTGCCTTTATAATTCCAAAGGAGGGAAGACTTACATCATCAATCAAGTCTAGAACTACGCACATGCCTTCTCTATAATTCGTTACCTTAAAAGTAACCCATTTTACACTAAGGCACGAACTCCCTTTAAAATAATCGGGTAAACTGTCAGAATTTTTTTTTTAATTTTCTAGTAATTCAATGCTTTCAATTATTTGACTGCGACCTGTAAGGGTTTCATTTTGTAAGCCCTCTTCTGAAGTAAAACGGTAACAAAGTTTTAACTGCTGTTTTAGTGCCAGTGTGTGAGTAACGTAACAAAAATGCAACTGTCATGTTGAAATATTTTTTCTTTTTTTAATAAAAAATCTTATTTGGTTGAAAAATCATCTCTTTTGGTAGAATTTTGTTCTGTTTTGGTTACAAGTCGAACTGTTTGGGTGATAATTCGTTTATTTTTTTAATTAATTCATTTAAATTATTTTTAATTTATAATTAAAACATTTTTTCCTTGAAATATCAACGATTATATTTTTTGATTAGAATTCACCTTTTTGGTAGAAAATTAGTCTTTTTTAATTCAAAAATTTGTTAGAAATTTAAAGCATTGGATTAATTAAAAAAGGTGAATTCCGATGAAAAAATATAATAGTTGATATTTTAACAAAATAATATTTTAATTACAAGTTAAAATCAGTTGAATTGATTAAAAAAAAAAACAATTTTCAATCAAACTGTTAAAGCCTCAACCTAAACAGATTAATTTTTAATCACAGTTGCATTTTGGCTCACAAAAGATGAAATTCACATTATTAAAAAGATACATTTTAGAATAAAACATACGAATGTTTAATAAAATAGTTGAAATATTAAAAAAAAAGATTTTTTAGTTAAGAAAGTAAAAAAATTTCAACTAAACTGTTGAATTTTCAATTTAAAAAGACGAGTTATCTTCAAACAGTTATATTTTTAATTCGAAAATATAAATTTTCAACAGTAAATAGATAATATTAATCTCATTATTATTTATAATATTTATTAATTAAATTAATGCATTATTAAATTATGCATTAAGATTACTTAATGCATATTTACTAATTTTTATTGAAAAATTATATTTATAAGTTACTATTAAATTGCTTACCTAAGCAGTTTGCAAAATTTGAGGTTAGAATTGGAGGTTTAAATAAACTACTGTGAACAACTTTGTTAGAATAAATAATCAATTGAAAGGCAAGTGTGGATCTTATAAACAATGTTTTCAATATGTCACTAACACAATACTGCGAAATATTTTTAAAATCACGGTGAAAGTGCAACTCACGTTGTAGTGTCCGAAACTGAGAGAGTCAGCGACAGCTTGTCCCGGTTTAGGCAACTTTGTCAAGATTTTGTCCGAATGCGGGACAATAAAATATTCGTAAGTTATCGAATAAAATCGCCATTTCTGCACACTATAAAACTTCGATTGTCTAAATAAATTCACTGCACTTTAATTCACTTCACGAAACGCCTATGAAATGTGATGAAACACTGACGCTACGGTTTGGGAAGCGCATCATAACGGTAACAGCTCTTTCAGAACGCGAAAATTCTCGAGTTTGCGCAGTACGCGTAGGCTGACAGGCGAAAACGAAATAATGAAAATAAATTATACAAAAGCATTAAATAAATATACAAAATAAATAAATAATTTTTAATATTAATATTTGTATGGTACAATATTCTATAAATGTATAATATATATTAATAAATTTCCAGCGCAGGCCAGAGCACTAGTGCGCATGCGTAGTGGAGTCAGCCGTAACCGAACTGTGCGGTTCGCGCAACCAAACTCTTCCAACCAAACAGATTCAGTCTTGATAACCAAACCGGTTCGGTTGCCATAAACCAACGTTTGGTTCAGACAACCGAAATACTGCCAACCGAACCCAGTTCAGTCAGGACAACCAAACCATTTCTTTGCGTGAAGGCGTTGCCGAAACGGAAAAATTTGTTTGAAAAGGTCAAACTTGAAAAATTCACTGCGCAAAAATATTAATATCCTTTCAGATCGGAACTTCATGATAATTTCAGAAAAATTATAGTTCTTTAATCAATTTTATTTTATTTACTTTTTAACAAATGCAATATTTGGATATTTTTCGACGAAAACATTTTTTTTTCAATCTTAGTCCTTTCACTTTAATTGTGTCATTACATTCATTCTTCCTTTGTATCAAGATCGAGTAGGATTACCGTTTTCTTTCACTTTTTTCTATGAAACACTATTTTTGGTTTAGTCTTTTTAAAATAATGAAAGTAATGAAAAACTCGAACTGAAAGAAATGAGATTGAAAAAAACTTCTTCGTCGACAAATGCTTAAATAATGCATATGATTATTAAATTTGTTTAAAACATCATAGAATTTATTATCTAAATATTAGTGTTAATGAAATTATCACAAAGTTCCCAATTAAAAACGCTGATATAACAAAAAAAAAAAAAAAACAATTTTTACCCTAATAGATGCCCGAATAACGTGCTTATTTATTAAATTCTTTTTAAAAAATCATAAAATTTATCAACTAATCATGGATATTGCTGAATTTACTATGAAGATGCGAATTAAAAAGTCGGACATTAAAAACAAAAATTGTTCGTCGACAGATGCCTCAATAATAAATTCGTCGATTGAAAATGCTTTAAAAAATCGTAAAATTGATCAATGAATTAATATCCTTATCTACGAATTTGTTTGTTAAATTTTTTAAAGTTATAAAATTTATTAATTAGTTATGAATGTTGTTAAAATTGTGATATAGTTTTAAACTGAAAAGACTGTCATAGAAAAAAACGAATTTTTCTGCAGAAAAATCACCGAATAATATATTTTTTATTAAATATTGAAAAAAAGTTGTCATAAAAAAAGCGAGATTTCTTTCGACAGATTCTTTATCGATGAATTTGTTTATAATATTAACAATAATAATCTCAAGAAGAAATTTCTTCATCATCATATTATTTTATCCAAATATCTTGCAATATAACTTGAAAAACGTAAGATTATGGAAAGTCGTGAAAAACATTCTTTCAACAAATCATTCATTTATAAATTTTATTTTGTATCTTATATGATTTTGAAATATCTTTAACTAATGTAACTGTATAAAACTTTGGAGATTTCAACAACTTTCATGTTTTTGACGAGTACCGGGAACGTCAAGTATAAAAAATGGCAATTTTCTCGTCGTGTTTCCTTAATTATAAAAAAAATTGACAGCCTATTTAAAAAATCAGGCTTGACAGCTCCCTTAGAAACTTTACTAGCTTTTTTCAACTGTTTTTGTCTTAATCGATTAATATTTGTAGTCTCTACGTAATTTTATTGGCTCATTGGGATTTTTCCAAAATCTCATTTCACCAATCTGTGCCTGCTAATTTATAAGGTTTCGTAATTTTGATCACGTATAATTAAATAAACAGATAACTAGCAATATCTTTTCAATTAAACGATGGCTAAAAAAGTGTTTAAATAAATTATGTTTAGCATCAAAAAGTTGATCTTTGAATTTAATTGAGTGTTTGAGTTATAAAATAGTTAAATTTTAGCAATACAATAATGAAGTAGTAACAAAATCACAAGCTTACTTTACTACAGTCAATTTAGAAAAATATTTATCATCACTTGAAGGGTAGCAAAGAAAATCGAATCAACCTACATTTTGTCGGATATAAGATAATTAGATCCTTACCAAAGAAATTTTTGATAACCTGATTTTTCGATTGTGCCAAAAAATCGAAGTGTCCATATTCAATAAAACTGTAAAACTTACTCAATCATCTGTTATTAAACTTTTCCATTCATCACGTTAACATTATATATGCAGCCCTAAAAAATTTAATGTATTTTCACGAAATAATCGTAGGGTGTTTCTTTTATTTATTTTGAAGTGATTTCGACTCTGTAATGTAATGAAAAAATTGACTGTGACTTTGAGATGTAAGGAAATATTTAGTTTCTTGCTTGAATATTTCAGGGATGTTAAAAGAACGTTTTAAATGGTCACGTATAGATCTGGTCTCGTTCCAACTCTAAAATTGCCAACGATAATTTATGATGCTTTTCTATTTTATAGTTATAGAAATAAGTCTTACACAAAATTTTATTGTCTCAAATCCATTTCATCACCTGAGAATAAATAATCTCATTCGTCAATAGTATGATAATGACTGGATTGCAGTTGATTCTTTTGAAATGAAAATGTTACAGGAAATAAAGTAAAAAACAAGATTTATTGATTCTTAAAAACCTCTGATTCGTATTTATCTTAAAATAATGCAACACAATGATCTTGAGGTCACATTCAAGTCTCCTCTTCCGCAAGAAAATCATACCAATATTTTATTTGTTATCTTAAATTATTCAAGACTAAGCTAAATGTTCAACTTTAACGATTTTCCGGAGTTTAAAAACTGCAACTTTTGTAGAAAAAAAAATAGGTAGGAAAAATTTATAACATTCAATCAAATTTAAACCGATGTGTAGTATTCGGTAGATTCCGCAAGAAAATTTGAAATATTTTTTTAAAATTGGAAAATTTTAAGAGGACAAAACAATTTACTAAAATATGAAGTTTGAAAATTCATCTATTTTGGTAGAAATTTAATGTTCTTGGTTCATACTTCAATCATTTAGTTGAAAAGTTATCTATTTTGACCGAAGATTTAACTATTTTTTAGAAGGTTTGTCTTTCTGATTCAAAAAATCCACAATCTGTTTGACATTTTCTTTCTCTCCTGGCTTAAAATTTTTTCATAACAAGTGCATCGAAAGTTGGATCTTCGCATGTCTCTTGAGCGGTTCTAAAGTTGTACTTTTAACCTTAGATTTTATTGCAAATTTAACCGTGTGTTTGAAAATTAATCTATTTTGATTGAGGAATTAACTACTTTGTTCAAATTTCATATTTTTTCCATTGAATTGAAATATTTATTCGAGTTAAACTTAGAATATTTTTAAGTTGAAATATCAAATGTTACATTTTTTTAAACTATTTATCATTTTTGGTAACATTTTCAATCATGTAGTTAAAACTTGAACTTGTTTGGCAAAAATTTACTTTTTTATTGAAGGTTTATTATTTATTTATTATAATTCATCTTTTTGATTGAAAATTATTCTGTTTCAGTAAGGGATTTGCAAATTTGGTGAATATAAATGATTGATCTATCCAAAGAATGATTGCCTGATAAGAGATTAATGCACGCGATAACTCAGATATATATATTTTTTTTAAATTTTCATTCCACGGTAAACATTTTTTTCGATTACTCAGCACCCAGGAAATATTTATTCGTGTGCTCATTCCAGCTTTGAAGTGCATGATATACTCTTGATTACGAAAATTTCAAAAAGTTTCAGTAAACGTTTACTGAATTTTGCGATGATTTGAATACAAGAATTCAAAAAGACGATTTTGCTAGAAAAACCTTCGATTTTGAAGGCAATATATTTTTAGACTGTTTACCTTAGCCGTTATTTTTACAATAGATTGTGTTTTTCCAAAATTTATTATAAACAAACACACATCTATCGGAGTTTTGTACAGAAAAATTTTTCCTTTTTTGCAGAAACAATTCTTGTAAACAAGTTCACAATATAAACTTTCTTTACTAATCAGGTTGTTTTACCGGCGAAATCACTTATTCTTATCTTAAAAATTATATGTCGCCCAATAAAATTACCTTAAAAGTTTAAAAAGCCAAAAACAGTGATATTATTCTTAATAATTGATAAATGCCATAATAATTATTACCATGTGTTTTTTAATCTGCTTTTTTCATTTTCAAGTAATTATATTATTTTTGAGATGAAAAGAAATGATTAGGCAGACAGGAAAATTTGTTTTATATTGAAAAACAGGAATTTATTGGACCAAGATATAATTCTTCAGAGGAAAAGAAGTGATTTACAGAAAAACTTTACTCTGCAATCCCAAATGTAAAGTGTATTCATTTATTTGCGAAATATTATCTTTAAAGGTGACTCAATGCCTGACTTAGTGATGCTCCTAAGAAATATCGTGGATTTCTTTCTAAATTCGATTCTTTTGGTAATAATTTCATCCATCTTTCTTTTTTAAAATACAATGGGGTAAAAATTAATCTTTTTTGGGTAAACATTGAACTAATTTTGTGAAAATTAATCTTGTCTGGTTAAGGATTGAAGTATTTGATTGAAAACTCGTCTTTTTTAGATAACTTCAATTGCTTTTGATATCAAATTAAAATCTTTTTGGTTGAAAATGAAGTTTTTTACCGAAATTGGTTTTGGCATATCTAAAGTCTTACAAAATTTTTCTGATTGTCTTGAGAATATTTAGGAAACGACATTCATATAACGTTATAAACAAATATACCTAAAAGATAAGTGGTTATTCGAAATGTTCATTTTTAATTAAAAATAGTTTTTACTCTCAAATCGAAAAACTACAGGAATCTAATAAATTTAATTTAATAGGATTTGAATAAATATTGCGTAAGATAATATAGTGGTATATCCAAAGGGGCTCGTTTTAAAGTCGCATGTATAGATGTGGTCTACTTTTAAGCTTTCAAGGATACCAAATAAAGCTTTCCTGTTCCGTAGAAATGAAAATCCGTTTTACCAAACACTTTATTGTCTCAACCTCATTTCGCCATCAAAAATGTGATATTGGATAGTATATATATATACGGGAAACACGTATACCGAATGAGATCAGTTACAACTCAAAAAGTTCTTTCAAAATTAGTTAAATCAGTTCGCGGTCTCTAGAAAAATGAAAATCTTTATCTGCAATCTGGTCATACTTTTTATGACATTTCTTGATTCTGTTCGTAAGTAGAATATAATACCAGATTAATTATGCATTGGAATACCTTAAATCCAGATATCGGCTATATCCAACAGTTCGTATTTCATTGAATAAAATTTTTTGAACATTTTTTAGTATTGCATTAATTTATCGGTGCACGTAAATATTGAATGTGAAATTACTGGGAACTGTTTAGCGAAAATTTCGTAATCAAGACCTGCAAACAAATTTATATAACTTATATTTATTATAATATTAATTTTTAATATTTTACAACATGATTTACAAACAAAAAAAAACCAATTGAAGTAATTTAATTTAATTGTTTGAATTTTTATTTCACTGTGCATATCTACATATATACCCATACGTTCAGAATATTCGGACCATTATCAAGAAGTAATAAGGTTTCAATCGTCATTTTTGCTCAATTAATTTGTCTATCAGAATTGATTTTTATCATATTGAGAGCATTGAATTTTTTGTTCTATTTTCTGCTTCCATTTTAGTAAAATATTTTTTCCAGATTTACACTTCACATATTTTCGCAATGGACTAGAGTTGCAGCTTCAGAACACAAAAAACGCAAAATAATTTTGTAATTGTTTTATTTTATTATATATAAACCATTTTCATACTTTTTTTTATTTGAAACAAGTCTTTGTTATCTAATATGTATCAATTTAAAAATATAAATTTTGTACTTTTTTTAAAATTAATTAAATTTTTCATAGGTCAAAATACCTTATCAGCTATAAATAAATCAAACGAGGGAAATAGATAATTATCATTAAAATCAGCTATTTCTGTAAAATCTCAAGAATTTTTCTGGAGATTAGTTTGTCCGAGAACCCATTTTCATGCTGTTTGTTGAATTAAATTATTTATGACAATGCTTACAGTTGCGTGTTAACAATAATTTATATTTTAGTAAGGTTGATTAGCTACTTTGATACATCAAAGATTGAAAAGAATTTTTCCTACAAAAATAGGAGAATGTTTTATTTCTTGGTTTTGTTGTTTATAATGAATATGATTCTTAACTGTTTTTAATATTTTGCACAAATATATAACTGAAATGCTATCACAGCACATATAAGGTGAAAAAAAATTCGCGATAAAAGAATGAAAATATTCTATTTCTTAACCTTAATTATTTACGAGAAAGATAATCGTCACGGGTTCGCAATATTTAATATTTTGTCAAGCTAGTTAAGCTATTCCGATATATATTACAGAACTTTTTCTCTGATAAAAAATGATAAAAATTTTCCATTTCTTCAGTAAGGTCACTGATAATAAACTAAATTTGAGTGCTAACAACATTTTGCATTTAAATTCGAAGTTTTCAGAATTTTTTAAAGTCAAGGAAGTAATCTAAATTATTATACAGTCTGTCAAGTTAAAGCGTGGGTGGCTTTACTCGCAGTCGGTAAGGTGTATCGACATGATTTTGGTGTCAAAATATTAAGAAGAGCTC
>NC_046660.1:34433627-34461930 GCF_010883055.1 Belonocnema kinseyi | reverse complement strand
GAGGGAGCTCTTCTTAATATTTTGACACCAAAATCATGTCGATACACCTTACCGACTGCGAGTAAAGCCACCCACGCTTTAACTTGACAGACTGTAAGTATGCATAAAATGAAAAATATTTATTGCTATGAATAATAGACAATTTCCTTTTTATTGATTTTAATTATTTATAACAAACTGAATTTGTAAGGTTCAACACTTTTTTTTACCATTTTTTGGCATAAAAAGTATGGACAAATTTTATTTGTTTATTTAAATTAATAATAACAAAGTTAGATGTTAAGTGTTGTCAATATTCTGCAATTTAATAAGGCTAATGGGCTAGTTTAATATATACAAAATAAAAAAAAAATCCACGAAAGAAGGATGGAAATCTTATATTTGTTAACTTAAATTATTTATAATGAAACAAATGTTCATGTGTGATCAATTTTCTGTAGTCTAATAAGTTCATAAATACTTTTTGATACATATTAGGTGTAAAAGATTAAAAAAAAGAGGTATGGAAATGATTGATATATTTTAGAATTTGTGTATAATAATAATATTCCACATTTAACAAATTATTTGCCTTCATTGGATGCTGAAGTTATAGTCAGTGGAAAGGAACTCTTAAAATTCACTTCCAAAAATTAGTTTGGTCAATCTTAACGTAAACCAATCAGTAATTTTTTTAGTCAATTGCATTTTATTTCTCTTTAAATGTCGAATATGTGCAGGGTATTGTGATCATTCGGGGATAGTAACCCCATGGTTTAGGCAACAAAAAAGAATTTTTTTCTAATTTTTCTCTATAAAAATTGACATTTTTATTAAGCCTGCAAAAAATCTATACTGTTATAAAGTTATCCGCAAATTGATGTGGACGTATTTCAGAATTTTCTTTGAAAAAAGTCTTTAGTGGGTGAATTACCCCAGTATTCCATTTATTAAAGTATTTAAAAACAAAAAAAAAACAATTTTATCTTATTTTTGCAACCCGACGGTGAGGAACTATGGGTGCGGGTTTATATATTCTGATCGAAGTGGAAAAAACTAGAATTCCCCCTTCTAATTGTAAGAGGATAAACTACCATCACATTAGTTCTAATTTCAAATTTCATGCAATGCTCATTATTATTTGTAATAAATACTCAAATTGATATGCAACAGAAATTTATGTTGCGTAAGCCAAGGGGGTGAAAACAATCCCAAAATTTCACGCCAAAAAACAGAATGAAATTTTTAGCTATAAAAATACACATAACTGAAAAAAACAAACTGCCAATTTATTATGAGTCATTCAGTATTGTAATCAATCCCGCAAGATGCTTAATTTTTTGCATTTATTTTTTAAAACGTGCTAAGTTAAAGAAGGTAATTATCGAAGAGATTATTTCTATATTTGAAAACAATTTCAATGTTTGGTGGAACCTTCGTAAGGGTATTAAACCATCGGCTTTCAAAAATAAGCTGAAATTGTGTATTTTTTGGTAAATAGCTTAATAAATTAAAGACAGGGGTAGTTTGTCCATTCTGTTTCTGGTGCCCTAAAATATATAAATTTGAAGAATTAGTTCCAGAAAATTGAAATGAGTGTAAAAACATTCCTGAGCAGGAAAAATCGTTTAATTTATTTAAGGCTTAATTTAACTTCCTCTAAAAATGAAGAAAAGTGAGCAACCTGTTGCTATAAGCCAGAATCATGGGACATTTTTTTATTTTGCTTTTGAGGTCGGGAATCACTTTACAATTAATTTGTGAAACATATCCTAGTATGTAAAATTTATCAATTTGTTTTAAGGGTTTCTTTAATATTCCTTACGGATTCAAACAATGAAAATGACATTTTTTAGCAACCACTACCTATTATACCATGAAAATGACGATTTCTTGTCAGCGGAAATTTGTCTAAATTTTTCAACGAAACTCCTTGATCCAAAAAGTAGCTAAAAAATTTAACTAATTTCAAATGGCCAACGAATCAGCATTTTTTTAAGATTAAAATGTTCTCCCATTAAAAAAACACATTTGGCAACAACATGAGAAATATGTCTCTGTTGAAATATGGACTTGAATGTTTTCAAGCTGGCTGTATTTTCAATTTTTAATAGACGAAACACGAAATTCGCTGATTTTTAACAGCTTAGATTTTGGGAGATTCTTAGTATGAAATCTCAGCAAAGACAACCGCTTCGGTGTATTATAAAAAACTACCCATTTACCTGAATATCTTTCAACATATGATGGGGTTTTACTCTTAACCCTTAACAGGACCCGTCATTTTAGTTGTTATGAAATTTAAATTTCCTGTTTTGAATCCTAAAGGGATATTAAAAGAGTCCTTAAATTAATTTCAACGAGTTTATCTGATAGAATATGCTTTGAACGTCTTTTGTGAATTTATTTCCGACCCCAATATTGTGAAAAAAAAACCTCATGTTATTAGGGATTGCAACTAACCGTAATAAAATACCCCCTCTTCCCCAATCTTGTACGTAAGTTATGGTTTACTTAAATAATTAGTAAATTTTTTTTAAATCCCTTATTTTTCCTTGACTATTGACTCATTTTCTCTGCCTTTGCTACCATAAAAGATGACTTTTAAACAGAATAGAGGAATTTCAACCAAGTAATTGAATTTTTATAAAGAATTGCAATTGACATTTAAACCAAAAGAAATGAAATTTCATTTTAAAAAATATTTCTCAAATAAAAAGACGAATTTTTTCTACAGAAATGAATTTCCAAACCAAAAATGAGAATTCTCAGAAAAAAGCTAATTTTGAACATAATAATTAAATTCTGATTTAAACAGATAAACCCTTATTTAAAAAAATAATTCAAGAATGAGATTAACTTTCGCCAACGCAGTAGAATTTTCAATTAAAAAATAATAAATTTTAAATAAAATAGTTCAACTTTCAACCAAGGAAATTTGGCAAAAAAATTGAATGGTTAAATTTTTAGTTACTAAAATTAATTTTTGATTTAAAAAATCGAATATTTAGCTGAAGAAATGAAATTTAAAACAAAAAATTTATTCTTCTAACAAAATAAGATAATCTGTAACAAGAGACATAAATTTTCAACCAAATATTTAAATTTTTAATGGAATTTTCATACAAAAAGTTTAACTTTCAACCAAAATAGACAAGTTTACAAAAAATGTATGAATTTAAACTAAAAAAGATAAATTTTCAGCAAAAAATAGATTAGGGTAATTTTATCTTAAAGAAACATGTTTTCCAGCAAAAAAAGCTAATTTGCAGTGAAATAGTTACATTTTTAACAAAACACATGAACTTCTTACTAAAAAGATTACGTGCCTATAAAAAAAATTTTGTTAAATTTTTAATTTAAAAGATTAATTTTCACAATGAAAGGAGTAATTTTGAAAAAAATGAATGAATTTCCAACAACAAAGATTAAATAAAAATACAATTTTTGGTTAGAAATAATATTTTTGGTTAAAAATAATATTTTTCAACAGAAAATTTTATTTTTAGAAAAAAAAACACAGAAATCTTGAAAAAACAGTAGAATTTTCAACGTCAAACACAAAATAATTATTTTTTAATTAAATTAAATTAAAAGAAGATAAATGTTGAACAAAGCGTAGTATAGTTAAATTTGCAGTTCAGAAAATATTTTTTGATAAAATTGAAAAAAATAGTTAAGTTTTAAGAAAGAAAAATGAAGATTTTTTCAATGAAGTGCTCATTTTGCAGCAAAACGATGCAAAATACGAACAGACACGAATCGAAAAAAGTTGTGCAACGAAAAAATATATACAATTTTGTTATTGATAACTTTGTATGGGATACACAGTTTTTGTTTCATGTTTAAACCCCAAAATTAATGTTGAGGAAATCAATTTTTCTATGAATATTATCATTTTAGTTATCAATTTTATTTATTTCTTTTTTGCTTGAGGCTTTCAACTATTTCATTTGAAAAATTTTGTGGTACCGCTTTTTTGAGATGTCATTTATTGTTTAGAATTCATTTTTGCAGTTGAAAATTAATTTCTTTGGTTGAACGATAATTCTAATAGTTTATATTTTAACCAAGAATGAATTTTTAACTAAAGTTTGTGCTATTGATTTTCCACCTACAAACAATAATTTAAAAGGAAGAGAAACTGACAAAATAACTCAAATTTCAATCAAAGGAATTTTTGACAACCAATAATTTTTTAACAAAGGTGTTCAAGATTCCACCAAAAAGATGAATA
Source organism: Belonocnema kinseyi (assembly GCF_010883055.1). Lineage (NCBI taxonomy): Eukaryota > Metazoa > Arthropoda > Insecta > Hymenoptera > Cynipidae > Belonocnema > Belonocnema kinseyi. The sequence goes on along the minus strand of NC_046660.1, from coordinate 34,457,714 downwards.
TATATTAATATACATTAATATATATTAAATAATACATTAATTTTCAGCCAAATAGCAGAGGTTTTTATCAGATTATTTCCGTGCCAACAATATTATAGTAATATTTTCATTTAAAAAGAATGAACTTCTAACCAAAAATATTTGATGTTTTTATTGATCTCCAGAAATTCAGTTTCATATTTAAGAAAAAAATGAGAAAATAGGAAAAAAGGCGAAGTGTCCTCAAATAGGGGAAAAGGTTGAATCTTCTAAAGAAGGGAAAATTTTTAAATAATTGTTTAGAAACAATAAAAAAAACAAAAAATAAGCGTGAAAACTTTCCATTTTTCAAAAAATTATTTCTTATTTCATTTACTTATTTCACTCACTATTATTGTTTAGTAATTGCTTATTAAATAAATACCTACTTAGCGGAAATATGTGAATTTTTTTAGAACTGTAAATTTTAGTTTAAAAAAAGGCTATGAAAATTGAAAACATGAGAAATCGATATGCTAAAAAAAGAAGCGAATGGATTCACAGATTTAACTATTTTTAAACAATGAGATTGCAATTTCCTGAAACATAAAAATAGGCTAGAAACACAAATTGATTTATTTGTGTGCATATAAGACAGGTAAAACGCACATTCCGCTTCCTTGTTTTTTATTTCCTCATATTAAAAGCGTAAACAAATTAAAATTGCAAAAAATTTATTAACGAAAGCTTATAAAAATTTTGAAACGAATGTCGACTAATTTAATAAATTATTATATCCGATAAATATAAATAAAATAAGTCATCTTTACTTTTATTTATTTTCTCGATGGAACAGCATACACTTGACACTTTATGTTTAACCGCCGTAGAGACATTTTTTATGAACTAAAAAGCATGAAATTCCTAACAGGATTTTTTAAGAAAAATGTTTCCTTTCAAGCTTTAACCCTCAAATATATTTGATATCAACTCGAATTAAAATTTGAGATTAAAATAAGAGTTTATAACAAATTTGTAGATCATTTTTTATTAAACAAATTTGGTCTTTTCATACCTATGTATCTCTTATGCCGCTTTTATAAAAATTTAACTTTTTTATATTTGATATTAATTTTTGCAATCAAAAGAATGTACTAGTTATATTTGAAAATTATTAGTAACAAATCTGCAGATCCTTCTTGAATGAGTAGCTTTTATCTATTTATTTATTTTTTATTAATAATTTTAATTACAAGTTTTTGAATTTATTTGTTACGATTTAAATTAAAACTCTGCATTCCATCAAAAATTAATTAATAACCATTGTTTTTAGCTTGTTTTTCTGGATGAACAACTTTGGTTAATTTTTTTTTCTTAACTTGCGTTCTTCGTCAAAAAATTGAATTTTGTTAAATTTTAATCTTGTTTTTTACATAGCTTGACTGCAAAATGATTATTTTAGTTGAAAAAAGTTTGTTTCTTACAAATTGATCTATTTTGTTATATTTAAGAAAAGAATTATTTTGTTAATTAAAGTTTAAGGTAACTGTTCTAAGTTTGCTTGATCATTTATCTTCTTCAGTTGAAAATTCAACTATGTATTTGGTTGAAAATAAGTTTTCTTATTGAAAATTAATTTTTTTACCAAAAATATAACTAAATTCTTCTATTTTGTTTATAATTTGTCTTTTTATTTGGTAGAAAATTAATTTTTCACGTAGGAAATTTATTTATCTGTTTAAAAATTACTTTTTTAAAGTGTAAATTTATTTTTTTACATTAAAATTTAACTACATTTTTTGTCTACATTTTTGTATAGACAGTTAATATTTTGGGTATAAAATTCAACTATTAGGTTGAAAATTCCAATATAAATTAAAATATATGGTAGAAAATTAATAAATTTGTTACAAATTATTTTATTTTGGTAGGAGATTAAGATTTTGGGTTGAAATTTTATTTTCCTAATTGAAAATTGGATTTTTTTATTGAAAATTGATTTTATTGAGGAAAAATGGAACCATTTATTTTTTTTTCGAGTTTTTTGTAGACGTTTAATAATTTCGGTAGGAAATTCATATATTTCGTTGAAAATTTAAATATTTCGTTAAAAAATGATTTTATTTTGTTGAAAACATATTTTTCTAACATAAAATGAAATTTTATTCTATTTCTTGTTGAATTCTTATCTTCTTTAGTTGAAAATCATCTGTTTTGTTGAAATTTGTTATTTTTTGGTAGAAAACTCATCTTCTGGTTGAAAAATTTGACCAATTTTGTGGAAAATTAATTTTGTTGTTGAAAATGAATGTTTTTCCTAAAAATATACATGTTCCGTTTTTTCTGGAGAATTGTAGAGAATTCAGTTTTTGAATAAAATTCGTATGTTTTTATGTTGTAAAGCAACTGAAATTTTGTTCAGAGGAACATTCAATTTTTTAAAATGAAAATCTGTCTTTTTAGTTTAAACCGTATATTTATTTATTAATTTATTACTATTAATTTAGTTTCAGGTTTTAAATTTAAGTGTTGTCTGAAAAAATTCATTGTTTTTGGTTGAATTTAACTGTTTTCTTCTGAATTTAAAATAATTTTTGGTTAACATATAAACTATTACATTTATACTTTTAATTTTTTCTTGACCTTCATTTAAAAAAAAAGTTCATAAATTTCTTAAAAGTTTACTTACGCAGTTCAAATTTCAATTTTAAAAGTATCAGTTTCAAACAGAATTGTTAAATTTTCAATCAAAGAGATCCAAGCAATATGACATTTTTACTGAAAAAGATGCATTTTTAAACCAAAAAGACAAATTATAAATTAATTTAATTTTTCAATGAAGTCGTTAAATTTTTAACCAAAGGCTTGCTTTTTTATTCAAGAAAGATGCCATTTGTACTAAAATAGATGAAGTTTCCATTTTTTCAATTAAGATAAGAGTTGAATTTATATCCAAAAAAGATTTCAGGTGACTCTTCAGTACCATAATATGAATTTTAAGGCTTTAAAAAAAAGTGGCAAAGAAATAATACAATTTTAAAATTAATAAATAAATAAAATTTAGAAATGAAAAGATAATCATCCGGAGAAAGCGGGCAGATTTTTTGTCAATAGTGTAATAACGGCTGGGACGCGAGTTCTTATTTCGAAACAACAATTTTACAGTAAATAATAACTTATTTATACTTTGAAACCTCTGTTTTATATTTATTTTCAAACAATTCAACAAAATAGTTTTAAGGTCACACTGAGGTCACCTGTTTCCCAACAAAAGGACGAAAAATATTATATTTGTTATTTTTAATTATTCAAGTTTAATTTTAACAATTTTCTCGAGGTTAAAAACTCTAAAATTTTCGCAGAATTTAAAGAAAATTGGTGTGAAAATTCAGATAAATTCAAAAAATATTTAGAAGGTTACGCATTAAAAAAAAGTTGTAATACTTAAATTTTGATAATATTTTAACCATTTTGAAATTATGCGTAATTTTTTGAAGATTTCGCAAGAAAACTTGAAATATTTTTTAAAAATTTCAAATATTCTTAAAGGAAAAAAAATTTCTTTGAAATATGAACTTTGAATACTCATCTCTTTTAGTAGAAATTTCATATTCTTTGCTAACTTTGCTAAACATTCACATATTTTATTGAAAAGAAATCTATTTTGACCTAGGATTTAACTATTTTATAAAACATTTGTCTTATTGGATTCAAAAATTTATTTTTTAATTTAAACAAATTTTTATATTCACAATTTAAGCATATGTTTGAAAATTAATTAATCTATTTTTGTTGAGGACTTAAATACTTTGCTGAAAATTGTTTTTTTTTGTTTTCATTGAATTAAAATCTTTTAAATTAAAAATTAAAATATGATTCAGCTGAAATATAAATTATTATATTTTTCATTTAAAATTTAGTCTTTTTCCACAGAAAATTAATCTCATTGGTCGAAAATTCACTCTTTTGATTGAAGATTGTTGTGATTCAGTAAAGGATTTACCAATTTCGTAGAAAGCAATTATTGATCTGTTAAAAGACTGATTTCCTGATAAAAAAATAATGCACGCGATGAATCTCATATTTTTATCTTTGTCAAAATTTTCATTCCACGGCGAACATTCTTTATGATTACTCAGCAATCACGCAGTATTGATTTGCGCTCTTGATACAGGCTTCAAACGCATGATATGCTCTTTAATGTATAAATTACAAAAAATTTTATAAACAATTTACTACATTTCGCGATGAATTGAACAAAAAATTGCAAAAAGATGAATTTGCTGGAAAAAGCTTGCACTTTGAAGCTACATATTATTTAGATATTCCAATAAAATAATTTTGAGGATAACTAAGATAAACAAATACATTTCTATCGTAGGTTTCTACAGATAAAATTTTCCTTTTTTAAAGTAATTTCTTTTGATACATGAAGAATAATATTCTACTACAATGCATTGTCATTCAAAAACATTATTATCATTGTATTTCAAAATTCTTGTAAGCATGTTCAGATTAAAAGATTTTGTTTACTTATCTGATTTTTTTAGACGAAATTACTTATTTTTATCTTAAAAATTATATTTTTACAAGAAAAAGTTTCTTATAAGTTTTAAATGTGCAAAAATTTTATTTGATTCGTAAGAATTGATAAATACCATGACAAGGATTACTAAATTTTATGAACATCCGTTTTTTAATTTTGTTGTTGTTATTAAATTACTTATAAAATGAAAATAACTGATGATGGGGATAAAAAAAATGTATGTTGAAAACTGTGAATTCTTTATAATAATTGTTGATAGAAATCAAAAGTATTGTTAAAGATAATTTCTTGGATAAATATTATTATTCTTCGGATGAATAAAAATGATTCAATGATGTACAATTTATTTATTTATTTACAAAATATTATTTTTAAGATGAGTTAATAATTGACTTAGAATTGCTTCTAAGAAGTATATGTAAGTCACTAGAACGTAATATTTTTAAACCAGAAATATATTTGAGAGAAAATATAAAAAGAAATTCGAGACAACTATTTTACTACACTAGTATTATTAGTTCTAAGCGTTCAATTCCTTTATAATTTTGCATATTCTTTTTTCTATTTTCTATGCAATTTCAAATACAACAAGGACCCAACAAGGAAAGCACTGGGAGCACGCTAAAAATAAAACTACATTTAACTACTTTGTTGAACTTTCGTCTTTTTGGGATGGGTTTAAATGTCTGTCATTTATAATTAAAAAAATGTATCTTTTAAAATAGTAACCATTTCATTTTAAATTTGAAAATACAATTTCTTTTTAAAAACTGAATTGTTGAAAAATCAAATTTTGTCGAAGATTCATAAATATACTTAAAAATTTCTCTTTTTGTTTAAAAATGCAACTATTTTGTTGTTAATACTTCTTTGTGGACGATAATTATTTATCTTGGTTGAAAATGTATCTTTTAGGTTTTGAATTAATTTGTTTTGGTTAAGGATTCAACTATATTTTCAAAAATAAAATTAATAGACTAATGCTCATATGAAATTTTCCTTTTGTAATAAAAACCATTTATGCCTCAAATTGAGAAACTACAGGAATTGAATAAATAGAATTAAAAGGGATTTGAATTAATATTGTTCGAGATAATAGAAAGGCATTTAGTACATTTGTTTTCCATTGTCACGTATATTAAAGTGATACGTGTAGATTAAGCATACTCTTAAAACTTCAAGAATATCAACTGAAGCTAAGCTATTTCATCGCAATAAAAACGCGGTTAAAAAATAAAAAATCTACAGATCAATCAAAATTGAAATGTCAAATCCAAATATCAGCTATATATGAAAATTTGTATTTCGCGAAGTAATGTTTTTTGAACATATATTAGCATAAGATTCAACTTATTGGTAGACTTAAAGATTTAATGTGAAATTATTGGGACATATAATAGATAAAATGTTGAAATAAAGATGAGCAAACAAATTATGAAAACTGTACCTTTATTTTTTCCAATATACGAGTACGTTCCAAAATAAGCGTACGCCATCGCGCGGGCAATCAAGCTCAATATTACTCAATCTTTAACTTGATTTGCAGAGACAAAAGAAAAGCTCGTTGATGGCATTATATTTGGTGGCTTAAAAATTACAGAAATACATTTCTTTTTGCAGAATTAAGTACACAGTCCAGCGGTTCCAGTGGCTCCAACCCCAATCCCAGTGGTTTCAACCCCACGCCCGGCGGTTCCAGCTCCAGCTCGAGCTCCGGGGTACGAACTGGTGGTAAGAGTCATTTACAAACTCAAACGGAAACAATGCGAGGCCACACGGCAGAAGTAAAACTTTGGTGAATTAAGGTAGTTCACGCGAGATTTCTCTTTTCTTAGGAATTTTCTTAAATTATCGCAATAGTATGCAGCGACCATGCAGTTTTCAACTCAACGTTGAGTCTATCAAGTTAGATATTATCTACTGAAAACAGTACCTTTCACATATAGGTCCCATATAACAACGAGTTAAATTAATACACTTTTAATTGTAGCATCTAAACAGTTCTTACCATTTAGATTAGAAACCAGAGATGTATAGAAGAAGATAAATTTTTCTTCAAAAATTGCAATTTTTTCTTGAGTTTAATGTAAAAGTTATAACTGTACAAAGAATAATATTTTTATTGACGCGAGAAATATAGGACAAAGAAGTACTGACGATTTCCCAAAACTGTTTGCTTTACTGCTAAAGGCGCTTGTCAAATTCACGTGCGTGAGCAGCTTGCCCACGGAGTAATAATAAGGAGACCGATCATGCTGTACAAAGCGTCTCGAGTCTTGACTGCGTGAACTGTACATTTACTGCCAGACTTATACGGTTGAATCCAATGCCCACATCCAAGGGGACATGCACACTGTGATTTTCCATCTCCTTTTCTCCCGCGAGAAGTGGGCGAGTGATTGTCGCATTGAATGGCAACTAAAAACTGAGGTTATGGTCCCGTAAATATTGTCAACCGAGTTTGTCAATATACGTGCTTATTTATTACTGCGTTTTTGTACAGAAATAAGTTAACAAATTGTAACCTGGAAACTATGGGTGAGTAATGCATATTTAATCGTAATCATTAAATGATATAAAATGTACAGATTGAATAATGTGACAGTATAATATTAGGTAGAAGTTTGCTGCCTGAGCGAAGCGAGGGCTGCGTTCACACGAGTTGCGGTCGTTGTGTTACATTCCTAGTAATGCACATTATTTTTCATAGCAATTCTATTGAAAATTCAAGTACAGTACCTGTACCTGTAGACCCTACCTTTCTGCAGGTATTGAAACTCGAAGTTTCATTAGAGGCGATATGAAAAAAAGGTACATGAAAAATCGTGATGTTTGACGCTTTGGAAAACAACACGCCATTTTTCTGGTAGATTTTTATTTTTCAAATTTCCAACGGTTAACTTTACTTCACTTTGCAAAAACTTTGGCAAAAAATTGATGTAACCTCAATTTCTGCCGTTGTTGCGGTTTTTAAGCACTGGTACTCACTCGCACACTTCTCACTTGAGAAAAGGAGATACCAAATCACAGTGCGCATGTCCGCCTCGTTGTGAGCTCGACTTCAAGTGTCAGGTCTGGCAGTAAATGTAAAGTTACCCGAGTGACAATGTATGTACGGAAATCGGTCTCCTCAATATTACTCCGTGAGGTAGCCATAGCCATTAAACTTAGTGTGGTGTTGCCACGCTGATTGCTTCACTAATATGGGATGTATACGTATATTATAGGTTTGTTTGTGTCTTGAACGATAGTGTACAAACCTAATCAAAATTTTTGCTAAAAATTTGGGAGAAAGGCAATGGCGTTTTGGATCGACCTGAGTTTAAACTTTTGGAGCAATTTCGCGCTCGTGAACTACCTTAAATTTTGAATTTGTCGTACAGTAAGAAAGTACTGTAGCTGCTGCAAACAGAGATTGCTGACCTTCAACTATGACAATGACACGTTTTCCTCGTAAGTTTGGTTAATTGTATGCATGTTTAGAAAACAAAATTCAACATTATCAAAAACAGCACAAATATATTAAAAGCAGTTACATAATACTTTATTATATTACATTATACTTTATTATATCCTATCATAGAGTGGAATTGCATATCATAGCAGTTTTACTATTTTGAAAATATTGAAAATGTTATATTTTTTTTTCTGGAAAAAGGTCCTACCTATCTAATACGTATTAATGTAGCTCTTGAAAAATACTCACTCACTGAAAATTGTGAACACTTTACATTTAGCTTTTTCATAATCAAGCAAAGTTAACAAATACAAAATTTTCAAATTTTTTTGTGGATAAATTTAATTTCTCATCTGTCACGGATCAAAATATCTTAATACTTATAATTACAGCCAGACCCTTTAATAGTGCTCCCTTCTATGGCCTGTCCGAGAATTGACGCTGCGCATCGGATATGAGTAGTGTGCGGGGATCGCACGACGTGCGCAAAGAAATCCGTTTTCAGCCGAAGCGGCAGTCAATTGAGTTATTTCCCCACCACCATTAGCCGCAAAAATCGCACTATAAAAGGGTTACACTGTAACTTAAACAAGCGAATAGATAGTATGCATCCCTTTTAAGGAAAGAAATTCGTTGACCTCTGATATATAAAGAATTGAATTATCAGACATTGTAAAGTCCATAAAATTGTTAAATCTTAATATTTTATTTTTTTATGAATAGTTTAAGGTAACAAATAAAAAATAATCTTTTATTTTTATAGAAAAAATTTATTTATCATCTTATAATTAACAAAAAAGCTTGAAAGACCTAATAGAATAACTTCAATCATTTATAACAACGCTAAACACTATGTGTTAATAATACTTAATAGTTTAGTAAGTCTCATAAGCTAATTCGATATATGAAACATTAAAAAGAATTTTTTTTCTTTAAAAGAGAGAAGAAGTTTCTATATGTTAATCTATTGTTTATAATAGAGATAATTCTTAACTGTTAAGAAGGTTTTGCAGCAAAATAAGCGTGATAAGCTATTTCGGGGTGTGTGTGTGTGTGTAAAAGGTAGTAAAATACATATCCGCGCAAAAAGTATGACAATTTTCTTTTGGTTAACTTACATTATTTAGAAGAAAAATAAACGTCACGTTTTAGCAATATTTAATATTTTTTTTAATCCGTCAAGCCATTTCGATACATATTAGAGAGAGAAGAATTTTTTTGCACTTATTTGCAATTATTTTGATAGATATTGCATTAGATAAGGAATATTTTTTTCTGTAAATAATACAAGAAGATTTCATATTTATTGACTCGAGTTATTCATAACAGACTCAAGTTATTATTTAATTTATTTTTAATTATTACTAACCAAACTGGATGTTAAATATGGACAATATTTTGGAATTTAGTAAGACTAATAAGCTATTTCGATACATTTAAAATAAAATTTTCATGGAAAAAGGATGAAATTGTACTATTTGTTTACTTACATTATTTATAACAAAGCTAAATGTTAAGTGTTAAGAATTTGCTGTCGTCCAGTAAGTTTGAAGAGGTCTTTTGATACATATCAAGCGCAAAAGAATTTTTTTCGTGAAAAAAGTGTAGAAATGATTTACATATTTTGCCAATTTATTTATCATAATAAAATTGTACATCAGAAAAATAATTGACTTCTTTGTATGTTAAATTTATAGTCACAATTGATTGCAAATTAAGTGTTGAAGCTGAGAAAACAATTTTTTTTAAGTTATGCAGGAGTGGTTAAGAAAATTTAAAAAAAAAATCATTTTTATCGTAATTAAATCAACCGAATTTATTTTTGTTAATTTCTCTTGAAAATGATCTCATTGATTTCCATAAATCTATTCTGTTTATGAAAATTAGCAAAGCATAACGAATACACCCATATTTTGCTATCATTGAGATTATGAGGTAGATAAATCTAAAAAATCCAAGTAGACATGCTCACCAAAGGAATTTTTTGTAATTAGGTTTTTTGATTTATGCAGGAGGTTATAGCCTAGAAACAAAAATTCTTATTTTTTTATTAATTTTACAAGTCGGCTTTTAATTACTGACCAAAGGAATGAAAATGTGCGACCCAAATTCAAAATATATGCTATCTCGTCTACTTACTTGGAACTCGGCGACTTTCCTTAATCAAACTCTTTTCGCTTTCATTCAAAAAATAATAATCTAGAAATTCAAATCTAAATTTTAAGTAACAAGCTTATTTAAAAAACTAAAAAAAAAACCAACAAACCTAAAATTTTGTGATTTTTAGGCAGGTACAGTTAATGAATCCAATCTCAGCTGCCTCAAACCAAAATAGCTCAAAAAATAAAATATTGCAAAAAATCACAATTGGCCGCTTAGGAAGACTCCTTTTTATATCCTTATCTATACAATAATATTTAACAACTACAAAAAACAACTCCTGGTACATTTAAATAACACTGTCGCAGTCACCTGAAAATAAAACAATCATAAAACTTACTAATTCAAAATAATCGCCTCAAAAATCTTCCTAAGACTCCATTTCATATCCTGAAACAGCAAACTAATTAAAAATTAAAAATATTCGCGCCAGACTCCTACCCATGACTCTCATTTATATTCTAGTTCACATAGTATATTTTATTAACCGTGAGAACAAACTCTTATATATTTACCTTTTTCATGGGTACAACAAATAAAATTTAATTTCAGCAAACATTTAAGATACCTAGACAGCGCAGAATAATATTTTTAATTCTGCATAAAATAAAAAAATGTGAAAAAATGCAATTCTCTCAAACTTTAGAATTTTGCAGATAATGATTTTTTAACCTATTTTGCTTGCGTGCGTTACCAAGATTTTGACTTATCGGCTTCACATTCAGTACACTCCAAGGAGATCCTAATGCACTACTTTTAGGCATAGTATTGTTTGCGATTATTAAGACCAATTTTTGCGATTATTAAAATCAATTTTACCGTAGGTGTTGGCTTCCAGCACCTACACCCAAGCTCTGGTTTCACAAGGAACATATAAAGACCCCAAAAGTCAGCATCCGTGTCCAAAAATAGTACAAAAAATTACCCAAAATTATTAAATGAAGAAAATGCTTAAATTCCGTTGTAGAGGTTTTAATGAATTGTTTATGACAATTCATTTTTTAATTCAATTAATAACGTATTTTCCTTTTTTAATCATCATTTTTAATTAAAAGCGAGTTTATTTAAGAAATTTTCTTTTTAATATAAAATCATGTTCTTTAAATTTCAGATTTTTGTCCATATGCTTGTTTATATATTATTATTGAACAGCAAATTATGTTTAAAAAATTTTTTAAATTTTATTTTAGGCGTGTTTGATTTCTAGTTCATCAATAAAATTCTCCGTTTTAATTTTTACAGGAAAAAAGATTATTCCAATGGAGGTGACTTTAGAGGAAGCTAAGACTAAGAAGGATGGTCTAGTGGTGATGGTTGCCGGAACGAAAGGGCTCGGATTTCAGATAATAGAGGATGGAAAGCCTCGGGAAATGGACCAGGTGGAGTCTGACCATTTTTATGAGATAAACAGGAAAAAAGTTATTACTAGTCCAGGTATAAATTATAATAATGAATCTTAGCTTTTCATTTGGAGCTTTATACTCCTCTTCCATTCTGCCTCTGAATAATCACCAGGGTTGTTCAATAGAGCTAGTAGTCTCGCGCGTGCCACGCAGCACGCCTAACCATTTTGTTTTATGGCAAAGATTAAACTAAATGCTTATTTTGTCTATGTCATCCATACTTAATAAATATTACAAAATATTAGTATAAATTAATTAGAAGGCACCACAGGACGAGTTCCATACATTTAACTGTAATGAATCTTTTATAATAGGATTCAAACAAATTTAGTCTTTTTTTGGTGAAAAAATAAAATTGAACTCTTTTATTCCAAATTGGATTTTTCAAGTTAAATCTGATAGGTTCAAAATTGTAATAATTGTTTGAAAATGCAACAATTTTGTGGAAAGTAGAATTATTTTGTTGAAAATTTAACATTTTTATTAAGATAATCTTTATGGTCGAAAGTCAAACTTTTTGGTCTGAAAGCGAGGTTGAGAGTACAACGAGTTGGTTAAAAATTAATCTTCGTAAGTTGAAAATTAAAATAATTGGTTAATATTCAATTATTATTTAAAAATTTAAATTAATTTGTTGAGATTTCAACTATTTTTTAAGTTATCATTTGATCGAAAATTAAAGTACTTAACCTTTAGAGAACGGGGGTGTTCGAAATATCGACCACCCAATGCACACTAACTATTTGATGTTTTCGGGCAAAATTTGGTGTGTTGAATAAGAGGAAAATAGTGATAAACATCCTGGAAACTTTTTGAACCTGATAATCGTCATTCCAAGGTCAAAAAATTTTTTTTGGACTAAAAACTCGGTTCATACATTTATCTAGATGCGCTGAGTACGAAAATATTCGTTAGCGCACATATAATATCCATGAACTCTTCATCACAAAATGTCTTTAAAATTTCATCAGGAGAACTTTTATTATCTAATCCAGCATTAGGCTGCACACCATGATTTTCATCAATGAAGGAATGTATGATAGGATTGAAAACACCATTTTCCGTCCAATCGAGGACTTTCAAGGTATTTTCGAGACGTATTCCAAGAGGGGGATCGGATTCATCGAGTGACTCTGTTTCACCAGCTTCATGAGATGACTCAAGTAGATCAGGTTGGTCAGAAGATGTAGATCCATTAGATTCATCCACAGACGCAAATGCATCGACTTGTAAACGCTTATCACTTCGTTTGCTTCGAGTAATGCAATCAGTTTCATTGATTGCCGTCGGTGCTGGTCAATGACACTTGTGGAAGTAAAAGAGATAATAAACATTTGCCTCTAGCCACACTCGAAAAACACGGAGTGAACATAGGGGCAATAGAGGATTTGAGAAACAGTTGATAGTTGTAAGTTGTAAGTTTTGCAACTTTCGGTCTGCACAGTGAAGGGGATAAGGTGAATATGTTGCAGATCGTTACTATTGATTCATAATCTATTACAATTAGAATTTTCGCAGCACATATTTATTTGTTATATTATTGCCATTTTTTGACACTATTGGTGAGAAAGAATAAAACTATTATCCAAACATTTCATTAGATTCTTGTCTCTGCTAAAATAGCTGAAAATTATGTTTGGAGTTGTAGCGAGTCCGAACCGGAGACACAAGACTCGGACAATGAAGAAATTGATGATCCTGATTTGGGAGATAATTGTGAGGGGAATCAAATATTTGAGGACGCTTATTTTTACCCATCAATCCAATAATAGACCAATAATAGACCACCTACAAAACAACTTTTCGGCAGCTTTGATTCCAGGCAAAAACTTATGCATAGATAAAAGTCTGTTATTATGGAAAGGTAGACCTCGATTTAAGCAATATATTCCCTTGAATAGAAATCGTTTTGGCATCAAGATTTTTTTGCTAGTAGACTGCGAAACTGGAATTATATCGGGCTTTGTTGTTTAAACTGGTAAAAACACTGATTATCAAGAAATTGTTATGGGCATTACTGGCGATATTGTCGTTCACTTCTTACAGCCTTATTTTCATAAGGGTCATGTTATGTATGTAGATAATTGGTATACATCACCTACTTTAGCAGAATTCTGACACGAACGTGATACAGGAATATATGGCACGGTAAAAGCGAACAGAAAGGGAATGCCAAATCTCGACAACAAATTAGCTCGGGGTGAAGTGCAAGCCGCTCATAATGATACATGGATGGCAATGAAATAGGAAGATAAACGTAGTGTTCGCATGCTTACAAGTGTACACCAGCTTGAATTTATCGCAACTGGAAAAATAATTCACCAAGCAAAAGAAGACATTATAAAACCAACATGTGTTCATGAATACAATCAAAATATGGGCGATGTAGGCAATATATAGAAGATGGAGAATTATCTATAACGGAATCAATGCGAAAAACAATGAGGTGGTATCGCAAGCTCTTTTTTCAACCTCTTGATCTATGTTTATCTAATTCTCATCCTTGATATAAAATGAGAAACGCAAAGCCGCTATCATTTCCTTCATCTCGATTACAGATTGTTAGATCGTTATTGGAACTTGATCCTACTGAAAGGTGCGCTTGCAACAATGATTCTCCTACTCGATTAGTTGGCCGACATTTTCCGTGGTATGCTACAAGTCGAAGGTGCCACTTGTACTCTTTGCGTAAGAATAAAAAGCAAACAATGTACATTTGTCTCACTTGTGATGTTCCTCTATACGCCGCACCATGCATCGAAGAGTATCAAACCCAAGAGACATTGCCATAAGGTCAAGCACCCCAACGTGAGCGGCAAGGGAACTCACACAAATCCAGCACCCCGAAGGGATCGCTTCTTCGCCACGTCCACGTTGTCAGTTCTGGGTCACGCTAAGAGCGAAATTCAAAGTATTTCTTCTATAAAATTCGATAGAGCTACTAGGTTTTTTTGAAAACTGTATTTTAGGAAGGCATCGTTCACCTTCGTTTAAGATAACAGGAACTGAAGAAGCTATTGTTCATCTTCATGGATGTAGTTAGAGTTCATTGCACTTTTGGTAGGAAAAAGATCGTCATTCTGAGGTTAAGAATGATGTCAAGACTTTTGCCACTATTTTTTTAGTAGTAGACACATAAAAACATGCATGTACCAACTTTGACGCTAAAATAGAAACAAATAAATAAATGTATCACTTGATCTTGAAATCTCGATTTTCAAGGTCACGTCTGCATTCAGGATTTTTTGCACTATTTTCTCTTACTTAGCGCCTCAAAAAACATGGGTTTGCCAACCATAACGCTAAGATATACAAAAATGACCTTGAGATGATGATTTTCAAGGTCAACGGTGCATGAAAACTCGATTTTAACGAAAATTTTCCAGTCCTCTAAAGGTTAAAAATGTTTCCCTTTGGATTGAAAATTCATCCTTTATGTTAGGAAAATCTTCTTCTTAGGTTTTAAAATGAATTTTTCTTAGTTGTAAATGAATTTTTTTGTTGAAAATTTAAGTCTTTTGGTTAAAATTTTAATTATTTGGTTAATGATGCAACTTTTTGGTTGAAAATGATTATCGCTATTAAAATTCGTCTTTTGGAGTTAAAAGTAATCTCTTTTGGTAGAAAACTATTTTTATATTCTCATTTGAAAAGACATTATATTTGTGTACAATGTGAAATGTCTGTCTGTCCGTTTGTTCTGCCGAAAGAATTATCAGATTGGATTGTCCTTCCGTATACTCTTTTGTTGTCCTAAACTAAAGGTCAACTTCGTTAGCCAGTCTTTTTGAATAAAAATTGGTAATGTGAGCGTATTTTGAAAATTTTTAAGACCACTGTTTTTCAAGATTCAACATTTCTCTGAACGGTTATTCGATTCTTATTACGATATTTCAAAAAGATGAGAGAAGAAAAAAGTTGCCTTTTAAATGGACAGCATAAAAAATGAAAAATCATAAATTCTTTTTTGCGGTCAAACTATACAAAACACGACAAACAATGGTTAAACAAGAATAATGCACTGAAAATAATCTTTTTTTGGTCACTTTTCGATCGGACGCGTAGTTTTTATTTTATTTTTAATAAACAATAATGTATTTACCTCGCGCTACGTGCTCGATCTCCATGCATAGACTTTTAAAACTACATATTCTCATCACAAAAAATACGGAACCGTAAAAGAAAATCTTGCTATTAAACGTTTCATTGCAACTTTTGTCGTTTTTACATAAACTACATTTGCTTATTTCGAATGTTTTCTTTATGATACTTTTTCTTCTCTTGCCATTTTTTCATATCGTCCGTTAGTTGTCTTAAAAGGTTCATTTTTCTGTGTTTTTTCGAATTTGATAAATGCTATCAATCTAATAATTTTCAAAAAAAGTGGTCTCAAAAATATTCAAAGTGCACTCACTTTTTGAACTTTATATCCAAAATGGCTGGCTAACGAGCGTGACCTTTAGTTTAGGATGCTAAAAAAGTGTACCAGAGGCGACACTAATAGAATGATTTTTTCAAAAGCTATCGTGCTGGCAGACAGACAGACATAAGTACATACAGACAGACCGACAGACAGAAACATTCATAACAACCTATTTTTCAGATTTAGGGGGTCTCAAAACGTGGAAATTTGACAGAAACTGTGGGGGGGGGGGTTGTCAAATTTTACACATATCTAATACCTTCTCTGATGAAAACGCAAAAAAAAAAACCATTAATAAAAGTTTTTTTGCTTTCCTTTCCATGAAAAAATGTTATCTATTTATTTTTGCTTAGCTTGTGTCGTGTGTCGAGAAATTTAATTTTTGCATTTTCAATGTTTTTTTTATACACAAAAAAACTACCTGCCCTACAAAAAAATCAAAAAGTTGATTTGATAATCTTGCAGGGCTATCGAAAAGTAAAATTTTTCTTTTTAAATACTATGAACAACTGTACAGAGATTTTTTTAATCATGATAAAATGTGTACTCTAAAATTTAAAAAATGGGCTTAATTTCAGTATTTTTGTCCAAAATGTCTGACTATAAAACTTGGCATTCAGCTTAGGACACTTAAAAAAGTGTCGCAAAGGCCAATCTAATAGATTAATTTTGTTCAAAAGTTATCGTGCACACAGACAGACAGACCGACATAAAGACAAACATAACCACAGACGGATAGACATACAGACAGGCGCATTCGTAAAAGCTTTATTTTCTGATTCAAGGGGTCTCAAAACGTGGACCTTTTGACAACAACTATTTGGGTCGAATTTTACACAAATCTAATACCTTCTGTGATCAGAATGTAAAAATTATTTGTTTTTCATGAATAATTTTTTGATAGTTCTGTTTTTAATTTTGATCGTAAAAAAAAGGATCAAAAACATAAAAAGTTTAATTTTTTAAAACCCCGCACATGAGACGAAAAAGAAATCAAAAGATAAAAGTTGTGATAAGAATGTGCCAACGCAGCAGGCAGATTTCTTTTCACTGTTATGATGTTTTTCATGATTAAAGTCAAAACTACGCATCAAAAACTGGTTAATAAAAAATTTGTAGCTCTTTTTTAAATGCACAATTTTTCTGAACTAATCATTTACCATATTTTGTATTTTTAGCCGAAAAATGTAATTATTGTATTTTTTATTATTTTGTATGCTGTCAAAATTAGAATTTTGGATTTTTCAAGAAAATTCTGAAAGTTGTTATAATAATCTTGAAGAGCATTCAAAAAGCAACATTTTTCTTTTCTTTACTTATTTCATATCGTGCGTTATTTGGCTTAAAACGAACTTGACTTTTAGTTTAGGACACTGAATAAGTGTACTGAAGGCCAATCTAATAGATTAATTTTTTCAAAATGTATCAAGTTTACAGACATACATACATGCATACATACATACAGATAGATATGCAAACAGACATACAGACAAATCTCCTACCTTCTCTGATGAGAATGTAAAAAGTTGCTTTTCCATAAAGTGGTTACAAATTTGCCATCAATAATTTTTTTGACAGGATTGGTAGTTTTTGTTGTAATTCTATAAAATAACATTATTAATGGAAATGTATGTTTTTGGAAAAAGCGATGCAAGGCTGGAAAAAATTATTTTCTTTCAAACATAAGAAATAAGATTAAAAATTGTAAACATTAATTGTTGGAAAAACTACACAAGTTGCAAGAAAATGTTTAATATCCATTTCTTAAATAGGGTTCGTACTTTTATAATTATAATAATTAAACAATAAAAATACTCTTGGTTCAATACCAATGCATATTATGTATGGTAAAAATATAAATTAATTGAAATGATAGATTTTTCCGGGTGACTGAGATTAAAAATTAATGCAAAATAAGGAGAAAATATTTTAAAAATCATTATAAATAAAATATGTACCTAATTTTGTAATATCTGAATAAGCCTAAAGTAGTTTTTTAAATACAGTAAAATAATAAAACACTTCTTTTTTTTAAGAAAAAGTCCTTAATTATAGTTATTTGTAATTTTTTTCAGCACCAAAGTACCAATCAAATTCCAGCCAAAAATTTTAAATCTCTATTTTCTACAAAAAGCCACTTTTATCATTATAAGGGTCTTATAATAAATCTTTATTTCACTAAATTACAGCTGTCGATGTTTTGAGCTTTAATTTTAAAATGTCTGTGGACAAATATAGCGGAAATACAAAGACCGAGCGCGTAGCGCAAGAATAATTTATTATCGAGCGCGAAGCGCGCGTGCTAACAGTCGCGCGCCCAAAACCCGCGAAAATTTGCGAACAAAGAAAATGCTAAGCTTATTTACGTACATCACTTTCAGCTTTCAAGTAACTGTTTACTTATTATGCTCGCACTTTTTTTGGCTGAGTTGTTAAGCTTTAAAGTCAGAGGGCTATAATCTTCTAACGGATAGTAGTGATGTAGGTTGCAAACTTCAAGATTCGCTCCTCCTTTCCTCTTTACCTGTCCCTTATTAAATAACACCTTTATTCACTTTTAATAGATTTTTTAGTTTATTTGACACTAAAGAACTTTGAAATGTGGATTGAAAATTTCTGAAAATAACTCGTCAACTAATTTAACAGATAATGTGGATTATATAAAATAATTGTTACAGTATACATAATTTATCTGTTTAGGAAAAAATTGTTGGGATTCAAAAAAATATCAAACCTACATTTCCTGGCAAATTATGAGCATATTCGCAATCCAGTATAATTTAGTATTTCGAAATTGAGCAATTTATGTCTACAAAATAATTAGTAACTATCTTTTTATTACAGAGCAATTTTTTGTACCGATATTCAAACCTGTGGACAAGCAGAAGGTAATGCGTAAAGATCCTACAACTGGCAAATATAAACGAATTGGAACAATCAACAGAAGAGGAGTTGCTGTATTATACAGTAATTAAAAAACTAAAATACCATTTGAAATAAACATTAGCGAACCCGGATAAAATATCTCACAATTTATTTTAGATACAGTTTAGTAGTTTTAAGTGAATGATTTTCTAAAACCATTAACCTAATTATTTCTTACGCAATCAGATAGATCAGATAGTCTCAGAAAGATGGATCGGTTGGACGATGATAACAATCCTGTTGCAATATATATAGCACCCAGATGGCGCAAACTGCAACCACCGAAGACACTAGATGCACTCCCTGTTCCAGAGGGTAATTATAAAAACTAAAATAAAATCTAAACCAAATATATTAAAGAACTAGGAGCTATACGCGCACCAAGGCGCGCGACTTCTTGTCTTGAGTCATACCAAATTAATGTTAAAAAACGAGTGATGATCCAAAAACTTCTTTATGGAATCCTGGTGACATTGAACGATTCTGAAACGTAATTTGCCTAACTTTGTACGTTTTTGGGGTTTTATAAAAGTATTTTGAAAACGAATTTGAAATATATGTCCAAGAAAAATTTGAAGCACTTTCTAAAAACGTCCTAAGTCACTTCTTTCCACTCTGGATGTCATAAATAAGATGTCCATACAAATCACACATAATTTGAAGGATACATTTCTGTTTCAATGGTCATATGTTATACAAGTAGTAATATAGAAACATGGCACAAAATGTTTGGATAACATCCTCAGAACTACGCCACTTTTTTCACCATTGTTTAATTGTTTTTTAATGACTTTTTTACTATCAATGATCAAACTTTCACTCATTCAATTTCATAATGCACTTTTTGCATTCACTTGTAGACAGTATTTTCCATTTATAAAAATATGAAGTTTTTAAGATTAACTACTGGATTTTTTTGAATTGATATTTTTTGCTTAAAAATTTAACTATTTAGTTTATAAAGTTCAAGACAAGAAAATATGAAATAAAAATAATTCAATAAAATTTAGACTAACATCGCATCCATTGTTCAAAGTATTTAAGTAAAAATGTATGACTTTTGTTAAAAATTCGTTTCCTTTTGATAAAAAATTAATCTTCTTAGTTAAAAATTCTACTATTTGTGTATAGATTTATGTACATAATTTATTGAAAATTCTATTTTCTTATAGAAAATTAATCTTCTTAGATGAAAATCCATAATTTTGTTGACAATTTAACTCATGAGTTGAACATTCAACTGTTTTGTTGGAAGCTCATATTTATGGATGTGGAAATCTACAAAATCCATCACTTCCTCTGAATAAATTCTTTGAAATCGATTAGAATATTTGAATATTTTAAAGTACATCTTATCCTTAAATGGGTTCCATAAAACAGTTTTATAAATTAAAAAGTTCCAGGAAATTCCTTAAAATGTAATTCCTTGGAATTACAAACAAAAAATCTGAAATCCTTGCAATTCTTCCAAATTATTAAAAACTATTTTTAAAGAAAATAAAAAATAAAAATTTAGAAATAGGTATGGAAAATAATGCAATAGGCCTACGGACTAATTTATTTTAAAAAAAAGTAACCAAGATTGTCTTTTTATTTTAAAAAGTGTTAATGGTGAATTTATTTTCAAAAGGTGGCTAAGCCTTTCAATTATTTTTGAATTTCTTGAAATTATTAAAATCTCTTTATAATGCCTTTAATAATTTTAAAACGTTCTAAAATATACCCAGTCCTACGAAATTCCTTCAAATTAATAAAATACATAAAAAATGTCTTGGAATTTTCTGAAATTCTCTCCAATATTTTCCCAAATTACTTGGAATATTTTAAAATCACTTTCAATTTTTTTATCCTCTAAAATCATAAGAAAATAGTAAAACCAAATGCAAATTCCTTCAAATATTTTAAGATACCTTATGATTATTTAAATTCTTTAATATCTGACAAAATTCATTACAATTTTTTAAACTCTTGAAAATTTTTATGATATTTTAAACGTACCCTGTAGTCTTTAAAATTCTTTAAAACTGTAGAGCGCAAAAAATGGATTTTTGTGAAGCTTCATAAATCTTGAGTTATGAAGGCTATGCGATTTTTTTTAAGTTTCACGCATAATTTTCTGCACGAACCAACTATTTATCTAGCGTCCTTAACGTAGCTAACGCGTTAATTAAATCTTCAATCCAAAAAAGTATTAACAAAACTTGTAACATTTAATATTTCTACCTTAAAACATTTTAATTTTCAATACATAACTGTTCAATTTTCAACTCGACAAAATACATTTTAAACTAAATATTTTAATTTTTCACCAAAAAGTAGATTTTTTTGCCCAAAAATACAAAAATTTTCAACTTATATAAAATTTTAAATTACAATAAAATAGTTGAAATTCATGTGCAAACAATTAATTTTCCATAAACTGGAATATTTATTATCAAAACGGTTAAATATTCGACTAAACAGATGAGTCTTGGACCAAGAAGATTAAATTTGTATTAAAAGACAGAATAATCGAATTTTTAACTAAGAAAGATAAATTTTAAACCACATAGTTGAAATCTGAACTAAAGAAGATAAATTGTTAACGAATCAGGGAATAATGAAATTTTCGGTAAACCAAATTAATTAAAATAAAAAGAGAGTTTTCAACAAAATACTTCAACTTTTAACCGAAAAAATGTGTTAGAACTAAAATTATAAATTGTGAACCAAACAAAATGAATTTTTAACAAAATCGTTTACTTTAAATTTTGCTAGTTTAATTTTTAAAGAAAAAGTTTATTTTTAAACCAAAATAGTTGAATTGTCAAATCAAAAAGACAATTTTTTCAACAATAAAATTTTTAACCACAGGATTTATTCTCGACAAAACAAACAAAGAATAAAAAAGTTATATAATTATATGTTTTTGAGACTTACTTGTTTCTGAATTTATTCGTGAGTTTCATTTGATAAAGGTGCCTTGTTTATGCATTTAAAAATATTTATATGTATATGTATTGCTATAATTTATGAAATCTTATAAGGTATTTTGCGGGGTGAAGCGGTTTCAGAAAAAGTCTTATTGTATCTTATATGAGGTAGGGGAGGCTGCAATTTCAGAGAAACACTTTACGCAATTTGTGGATGACCCCTAAACTTAAATTTCAATTTATTAATAATTACTTGACTCTTTTCAATTTTCCTTAACATGGCCTGATTTTTCCTAACTACTTTTAAATTCGCTGAATTTCTTTGATTTTCCGA
This sequence comes from Belonocnema kinseyi, assembly GCF_010883055.1. Classification (NCBI taxonomy): domain Eukaryota; kingdom Metazoa; phylum Arthropoda; class Insecta; order Hymenoptera; family Cynipidae; genus Belonocnema; species Belonocnema kinseyi. The sequence continues at coordinate 34,435,596 of NC_046660.1, read as the reverse complement.
AATTTTCTGATTATAATTATAATTATTAATTTTAAAATTTTAATATATTAATTTTAAAATTTTAAAATATTAATTTTAAAATTATTTATCATCATATATAAGTATAATTAGATGCTTTTTAATGGTCAAAATAATAAATATTTACATTTCTCTTACAGGAAGATCGCGGCTCTTTATTCACTGAAAGTTCTGATGAACTTTTACGAAAATTAGTATAAATAATATAACATGTATTGGATGGATCTTGTTTTAGTGAAGACTTTTGTGTATAAAATGGTTTGTAAAATAGTTTGTAAAATGTTTGTAAAATAGTTTGTAAAATAGTTTTTAAAATAGTTTGTAAAATAGTTTGTACAATCGTTCATAAAATAGTTTGTAAAATAGTTTTTAAACGATTTGGCTCCTCCTGGGGGTTTTTGCCACAAATGTGTTTTTCCGGCCGGGCTGCACTGTAGCACAATCGTATGGACGTGCAGGCAAATGCAGGAGCTTGTACAAAATAAAACATATTAATAGTATTTATTGTATTCTCAAGTTGACTAATTTCGCAACCCTTTTCTTTGTCTGACTTCACATATATATAATCAGGGAGAAATAATTTATTTTAACTCACCATGTGTCAGGCAATGTTCAAAATTTTTTTATAAAATTTACCAAGGTTTTTCGCAACGCCGTGGACCAAATACCGTTTTACCCACGCTTCAGTCCTTCTTCACTCGCTGCGAAATACATATTGCGATATTGTACGACTTGTAGAGAAAATAATAAAAATAGGGAAATTTTTGTTCAAAAAGAGTTATAAATTCATACATGAGAAATTGCATAAATAATGGATAATGGATTTTCAAACTGATGATGAGACAAGAAAATTTTGAGTAACAAAAAGGAACAATTTCTAACGAAAAATAAAACGAATTGTCAACCGAATAGTTTAATTTTTAACAAATCAGTTGAATTTATGGCTAAAATATATGACTTTTTAACACAATATTTGTATTTTCAACAAAATAATTAAATTATCATTCGAATCGTAAAATTGTTAAACAATAGAGGAAAAATTCCAAACCAAAAATATAGTGGTAGAAATTTGAACTATGGGGAATGAACCTTTTACCATGAATAGTTAAATTTTCTTATTGGGTTTGACTAATTCACCAAGAATTTGAGTCAGTATACAAGAAAAACTAAGAACATATACTAACAGGGAAAAGAATTTAAAGTCTTTAATATGAAAGTGATTTCGAAACTTATCAAGTTATTATTAAAGTGTACCATTGTTGGGGCTTTCTTCGCAAAATGTGCAAGCTGTGTTAAAATAATAGTGTTATGTACCGTGACAATTCTGAACACTTTTAAAAGTAATTTTTTAGAAATTAGCACCATTAGATTGCTAAGAAAATCGTTGAAGCCAAGTTTTAAATTCTTATTTGTGTATAGTCATTCATTTCACGCAAAAACTGGAAAAAGGGACATTTTGCAGATTTGATTTTTTTTCTATAAAATGAATATAAATAAACTCGCTACGTGTCATATTCAATGAAGATATACTTAAAAAACATATATTAAATCATGATTTTAACGTCTGAATTCATTTAACAATTTACCAGAAATTATAGTAATTCAACATAAGTATTCAGTTTGGCCATTTCTCTCACGACGTGAATTTTATTTTCCACTAAACCTTAGTTGCATCAAATTTTATTTTAAAAGATACATTCATTGCCTTTCATTGCCGAAAAATATGATCATGCAATGAATATTTCCATAAATCAATTTAATATGGATTGCCAAAGTGATAAAATGCTTTGCAAATAATAATTAGGATGGTTGTTAACAGATTTCCGACAAATACGTGGTACTTTTAAATCAAACTACGAGGGTAGTTCAATAAGTCCTTAGAATAAAGTATAAAAACAATTTTTTTTGGGTAAATTTTTTTTTATTTTTCAACATAATCTCCTTGGAGCTC
>NC_046660.1:34428170-34433527 GCF_010883055.1 Belonocnema kinseyi | reverse complement strand
TGGTTCGTCACTTATTCATGTACGACCACGCTTAAATTCATTTACCCAGTTATAAACCGTTGCTAAGGCAGGGGCAGATGTGCCATGAACTGAGTCCAATTCGTTTTTTTATCTCATATGGAGTTAAACCCTTTAAATGAAAATGTTTGATTACCACTCTGAACTCGTTTTTTTCCATTTTTCTTAACGAACAATTTTTTTTTTTCAAATGGTTATAAAAACACGTAAACTCAGAAGATGTGGACTGTGACTGCACCATATATCTAGTCGGGAGTGGTGCTGACTGAAAACAAATTATTTGGAGCGATTCGCGCGCCATCTGTTGGTCATTCTAAGGACTTATTGAACTACCCTCTTATGTTAACTTAATCCTATTGGAAATACTTTAGTAGAAGTAAATATTTTTCCAATTCTAAGTTTTTCAAATAATCATGACTTACACTTCAGTCAAGTAAAATTCATTTGGTACAAGCAAACTTTTTTCATTGCATGAGTACTTTGAGTGCATGAGTGGAGCGTGTAAATATTAAGATAAATTTTTGGAAGGAGGAGAAAGTAAATTGGTTCGGGAGTGTTTGTGGGAGATGGAGAACAGGAGAGGGGCAGAAAGATAGAGGTTAAGAGACGACCCAGAAGTTAGCTATGCATATATGGATATGACATTTCGAAATTGAATAAAAAATGGAATAATAGACGAATCAAAAAGTAAAAACACCACCGGAATCGTCTGAGCCATATCCTTAGGTACTTTCTTCACTTTAAAAAAAAGTAAGTTTTTAAACAATTACGCTGTTAATTGAAATTTATCCTTCTCTAACATTTTTCTCTATCTCGCTTTATAAGCTCATCATTATATAATTGTAGCTGAAAATAATCATAATTGACAATCCAATGTTATACCACAACTCAAAGATATGACTCACTTCTACCCTTTAATCTGATTTATATTTTAATATTTATGTCTCGACATTTCCATCTCATAACATTAAGTATAAATTTTGGATTTATCGATTTTAATTTGCCCTGCTCAGGAAATAGGTACGGAGTACACACGTCGGTTCCAATCCTGCTAGGAAGACAAACCTGAAACGAATCAATTTATTGTTAACGAAAATCCCAAAAATACCTCTATCAACAATTTCTGGTTCAAAATTGGCATTGAATTGTAATTCAGCCTATTCTACTTTTAATCCCTTGATCTTAAAATAGTGTTGCATCAGAAATCTCTTTGTTATGTAATTAGCCCTGAATTCTGGATCCATGGTCACTCTAATTTGAAACTTATTCATTTTAGCCCCCTTTTAATGCAAATTGTTACTTCTATTTTTAATAGAGATGAGCCCACAGAAGCGATAATCGAAATTGCGGACTGAAAGATCAAAAACTAATTGAAATCGCCTAAACTTCCATATCTTTTTCCCTTTAGTTTTGTTTATCGCAAGCTAATTGCGTTAGTTGTTTTCCTTCTTTATTTTTTTTAAAAAGAGGACAGAGATTCTCCTTTTGTTTTACTTTTTTTAAATTGTATTTTATAAAATGAACTTCATTCCACATCCGCTCATTTGTTTTACCTTCTAAATTTTTCAAAGGATCTACCTTTTATTTGTTTTTCTCGTTTTGCCTCACAGAAGTCATGTAACTATTTTGGGAAGAGTACTAATTCCTAAGCACATGCTTCTGTGAGATAAAACTCATTAAGGTTCATTGCATTTCGTAAAGAACAAGTTTCCAATACAGACTAGGTGGAAAAAGTATTGGGAATGCAATGGCGTTCTTTTCCGCCTTACTCAGACCAAGTCGTCTTTTTTCCCAGGATATTCAGAGGTTCGCACACTGGCATCCTTGTGTTCCCATAGGAATGGGTTGCGCAAGGGTAAGCGGGTAGCCCTCCAGTGTAGCCTCTGTCTATTCAAGCGAAGACGAATTGTTGAGCAAGGGAAAAGGAGTAAAAGTTTTAATTTTGCAGTTAATTTTTTTCTTATTTAAATGAAATTTAAATCCCTTTCATGTCCTCCTCTGTCCTCCTAACCTAATTGGTTGGTGATCAAGTATCATGGTGAAACTTCGAAAGAATGTCCTCGTATGAAGGAGTCGAGAACCAAACGGCCAACCGCTGCTAATGCTTGGTGTCGACTGTCGATCCCGTCGTTCTTCGGTTATCATCCTGGTCCCCACGTCGTGGTTTCGAGCAATGTTTTAAATGTTTGAAAAGATTCATTCGTTTAATAGAAAAAGTTTTGCTTTTGCCCTTGCATATGCCGTTTTATGCCAATAGTTTTTTTTTTTTTAAATCAATGTATGAGTTGTAAAATGATTGTATATAAACTAGTTTGTGATACATTGTGAACTGATATATGTATATGATGTGAGCCTTGTTGCCCTGATCTGATTGTTTTTCACAAAAAGAAAAAAAAAGTTTATTATTGGTTACACTTTTTTAGAAATATTTGTGGTCTTCAAAATCTTTGACATCGTACTTGTTGCTTTTCTCTCGGAACATTATAATAGGGTAGAACGAGCCATTAACATACTCCCCATACAATAGTTCATCATCGTCCTCTTTTTTTCCTCTTTTTTCCTATTCCCTGCCTCTTCCTGATGGCACGCCTTCGACGATGGTCCTCTTTAATTTGTCACTCATATCTTTAACGTATGCCATCACATCTTTCCGAAATTTTTTTGTGCGGGTTTTTAGGGTTACCTCCTCCTTCAGCAATGGTTTATTTTAAATCCCGGTTTCTAAAGTTTCGGCTGATGTTATTTTTTTAGGGATGTATAATTGTCCGGGGTTTTTCCCTACCCGTATTTATTCGTTTGGCACATTTTGTTGGACCTTTTAATTTTTGGTTTTTGAACATTTGTTCGGTTGTATATTGCTGTGACGGCTATGTTGGGATTTTTTGATACGAGATCATAATAAACTAGACTTCCTTTTAGCATCCTTTTGTAGGTCTGCATTCCTACATCCGTGATTTCCTTTCTTTTTGGGAGATCCATTTTTTTACCGTTTCTTAATTCTAAAATCAAAAAATAGAAAAAAATCCAATTTTGTCATTGCCTTTTGCATTAATTAGTTATTGTCAGTTATTCCCCCACGATGTTTCTTTCTTTGTTTAGTTGCAAAATTTAATGGTTATTGTTATTTAATTGTATTATATTTGAGGCAAGGGTTATTCAATGTTTTTTTATATTTACTTCAATTTCTATCAAGAGGTCAAAACTTTTTGTTATTGCAGGATTTATAACTTATTTGTTTGAATCTAAGAGTTTCTCATTGGCATTTGCCAAAAGCTGCTGACTAAATCTAATGTTGACATAACTTACGTACCTGAACTTCTTTGAAAAAGAACCTCCGTTGGTTCTGCGCATTCATAATCATTCGCCATTAAATCGTTTAATTTCCGTGCGTCTACGTAGATTCGTATCGATCCATCTTTCTTCGTGGTGATAACTACAGGGTTAATATAAGTGCTGTTTGACCTCTGGATGATTCGTAACTCGAGCAAGGTTTCAATCTCCCTATTAATCTTATCCTTAAGAAATATAGGTATGCGATAGGTTCGCATTTGAAACGGTCTTTTGTCGTCGATCTGTAATTCGTAATATATAATAAAAAATTTGTCATAAGGACAACCGCAAGATTTCGCCGGGAGCGGGTGCTAATCTGAAAAATTGCACCCGCCTCCAGCGAAATCGCGGTACAATTTCAGCCATAAGGGATCGTCCATATATTACGTAAGACGTTTTTTTTTTGTTTATATCGCTGTGTCCTTTTCAAATTGACAAAAATGTTATTTTTGTCTTTATTCAAACAACAGAAAAACGTCTTACGCAATCTATGGACGATCCCTAACCACGTCTCACAACCGTGAGATAGGTGGTTACAGTCTGTAAAGGAATCAATACGACGATCCAGCAAAAGCCTCGTGGATCCTAAGAACACGGAGCGATCCAAGGACAACCGCCTTCTGCATTTTTCCCGCAAGTGTTCTAGCATATTGTTGACACGCAGGGATGCTTTTTAGGCTATTAGCAAGTGAAAGCTTATCACCTCCAAGAGCGCCGATGATAAGGACGATCAGTTTAACAGAATATTTCGGGTACAATCGTTGCAACTCCCTTATAAGGTCTCGATACCTCTCTTTCTCTTCATTCTCCTTGGCTATGATGTTTTTGTCAGCTGGTGCTGAAAATTCGATAACGAACATGGTTCGCTTCTCGAAGTCAAGAAGAACCATGTCAGGCGTCGAGTGAGCAACAGAAACATTTGTCGAGAATATAAAGTTCCAGTATATACGGCACTTCCCATTCTCGACAATCGACGCAATTTCCCCATGAGCATTAAGAGGAGCGATATTAAGGTGAATGCCGTAGGAGTGACAGAGATGGTAATAAAGTACTCTTTGTGCCGCATTGTGCCTTTGAATTTAGGTCGTTCCCGCGTGTGTTGGACAACTAGATAGTATGTGAGCTTAATGCTCGGGGTGTGCATGGCACGCCGGGCAGCTATCATCGGGAATGTCTTGGCTCAAAATGTGGCGACGGTATGTTAAGGTGGAAATGACACCGTCTTGGCAAGCAAAAATGAAACCCTCTGTACCAGACTTCAATCCGGACGATTTAAGGAATGCAAACGTTAGCTCACAAGACATTGACTGATCCTTCACAGTTCTGTGGAAGATACCGTGCATCCTCTTATCTAGGAGCTGTTCACGAAAGTTTTTCTCTTGTGCTTTCTTAATCCGGGCTTTCAGGAGTGAGTACTCGAGATAGATTAGATTTGATGCATTTTGCTCACCCCTAATACTGAAGTCAAGTGCGAGTGTTTCAGGAGCCTCCTCCGCTGCTTTGTACAGAAATGCGGTTGTACAGAAATCCGGTTGTGAAGACATTCAAGACTCAATATTCCGCGACCCCCTTGACGGCGTGAGATGTACAGTCGCGGAACGGAAGACTTGAGATGCATGCTCTTGTTCATGTGCATAACCTTTCTTGTCCCGATATCAAGAGATCTGAGCTCGTTCTTCGTCCATGGAACTACTCCAAATGAATAGAGTAGTACCGGGACGGCAAGGATGTTCGTTGCAGATACTTTGTTCCTCGCCGACAGTTCGGAAGACCAAATCTGTCGGATGAGACGTTTGTATCTGCTTCGGAGAGTATCCTTTATAGATGTCACATCCTGAATGCGGCTCTGTGGCACGCCCAGGTATGTATAAGTCTCTCTAGCGCAAATGTGTCGTATGGCGCTTCTATCAACGAGCTCAGGATCTTCAGGGATGCCACTAAGTTTTCCCCGCTTCAAATAAACCTTGGCGCGTTTGTATAACCCAAATTTCATTCCAATTTCCTTAGTA
>NC_046660.1:34426686-34428070 GCF_010883055.1 Belonocnema kinseyi | reverse complement strand
GTCTATGCTGAACTTCGTAGACTTCTCTCCAAAATACTTCGACCTCCGCTGGTTTGGGTGGGTGTTCGACAGTAACTGGAGGGTCTTGGAAGAGTCGAGATGAGTCAGAGAGCAACTATTGATTTTCTCTGAACCACCTCTTCCTCCCCTCTAGACTTCTCTTAGCGTCAGATAGTATGCGTATTCTCTTAAAAATATGCTGTCTGATGGTCAACAGCTTTGACTCGTTAAGTGTGTGATAACGGGTGTATAATGCAGCCAGAGTTTTGGCCGATGCGAACCGTAAAACAAAACCAACGGCTGATCATAAGACCAAAAGACGAATGCATCAACTTGCCATAAAGATAGGCTGGGCAAGACAGTACGCGTCCCGCATTCAATGTGTGATTGACTACATCACATCTGGCAGAAATTTTACCGCCAAGGTTCGAAAGTTCGCGCGCGGACTCCGGACCCGTTATCACACACTTAACAAGTCAAAGCTGCTGACCATCAGGCAGCATATTGTTGAAAGAATACATATACTATCTGACGCCAAGAGAAGTCTAGAGCAGAGGGAGAGGTGGGTCAGAGAAAATCAACAGTTTCTCTCTGACCCATCTCGACTCTTTCAAGACCCTCCAGTTACTGTCGAACACCCACCCACCCAGAAGAGGTCGAAGTATTTTGGAGAGAATTCTACGAAGTTCAGCATAGACTGGACGAAGACTCAGAAAATATAAATAGCTTCAAGGAGTTATGTGTTGCCCTCATAACACCTGATAAAGAATGCCCACCCATCACTACCGAGAAGGTGAAAAAAGGATTAAGAGGGATGAAGAACTATTCCGCACCGGGACCAGATTGTATCAAAACCTTCTGGTGGAAGAAGTTTTCTTCAACCCATTCTACCATGCTACCCATTCTACCCATTCTACCAGCGTGACCTATCGATGGCCTGGATTGATTATCGGAAAGCTTTCGATTCTACATCCCGTAGACTTATCATCTGTCTTTTGAAAATCTTAAAGGTTCATCCGCAAATAGTTGGGTGCATAGAGAGATTGATGCCGTTTTGGAAAACCAGATTTACTATCTCATCCGGCAAAAATCGTGTGACAACTAACAAGGTCACGTTTCAGAGAGGTGTCTTTCAGGGCGACACCATAAGCCTCCCCTTTTGCCTTACATTATTGCCACTATCTCTAGCACTACGCCATTCCGACAAGTACTTGTGCGGCAAACCTGCAGATCGAAAGTACAAGGTCACTCATGTATTTTACATGGACGATCTGAAGATCTGTGCTAAAAACAGAGAGCAACTGCATCTAGCTCTGCGGATTGTCGAACGATATACTAAGGAAATTGGAATGAAATTTGGGTTATACAAACGCGCCAAGGTTTA
>NC_046660.1:34420677-34426586 GCF_010883055.1 Belonocnema kinseyi | reverse complement strand
ATATAATAAATATCTGAGTTTCGAAGAACATGTTTTTTTTACTCGTATTTATTTTTTCGATTTACGATTGGACCGTAAGACATAAATAATTTGAAATCTACGATTTGAAATCAATAAATTCTTAAAGATTATAAACAATATAATTGTTTAAATAATTAATTTAAAAAACTTTTTTTAAAACACCTGGAGATATTGCTGAAAAGAATCCAGAACTATCTTCACTTTTTCTTTAGGACTTTTGGTTTTTTTTATAATGAAGGATAAATGATAATTAACAACGTAATTGTTTAAAAAATGACTTTTTTTAAAAGTGATAAAAAACCTAGAGATATGACACAGACGATTTCGTTTGTGTTTTTACTGTTTGGCTACGTTTAATATTCCATTTTTTGTCAAGGTTTAAATTTCAAATCCATATGAATAGCTAACTTCTGGGTCGTGGTTAAGAGGGAAAGGTATTTTAGAACAAATGGACTGCAGATGGTAGAAATGAGAAGGATGGACTAAGAAGGAAGGTATATGGGATGGTCAAGAAAAACGGCATGGAGGGACAAATGGAAGCAGGTGATCATATAATAAGAAAATTGAGGTTTAACAGAAACTATGGGTTGATCATAAAAAGGAAAACTGCAATTTTCGTGACAAAGGAGAGAAGAGAAGGAAAATGCAAGAGAAGAGCACTGGTTGGACGAGTGTGAGAAGGTGGCAAGGAGTGGAATAAACATTGTGGTTTTGATGCATGAAAGGGGGGAAAAAGAGTAGTACCATGTGTAAAGGGGGTGTTGGTTTAGATGGAGAGGAAAACAAGAAAGGATGAAGAGGAATAGAGAAGAAAAGATTTGAAATGGTAGAGGAAGTAAATATATGTAAAATTTATGTATTGTAAATAGTACATAACTATTAGGTATTGCCCGCGGCGGCAGAGTTTGGATAGCGAGGCAAAGCCAGAAAGTAGGGAGAGCATGCGAGGCGAACCGAGGAAGGCAGGGCAATAAGAGCGAGCGGTCGTAGACATAAGGTGTGGATAAATGTTAGTTTTTAAATGATTTTGCTTGATTTTTAGTGCTTTAATTTATTCATTTTTTTTAAATTAAAAAGTTTGAAAGTGCTTCTTGTGCCTTTTTACCTAAAAATTAATATTTCTATTCACTTCTATTCATGTTAAAAGCTAATTTTTAGATATAATTTGGACAAGCAATTTTTTTCCTAACGTTTAGTTGTGTTAAGTGTTGTTCTTACAAAAATTAAATCTTTTATTTATCATGTTATGCTTGACAATAAAAACAAAATTTACTAGTCATGGCATAAAATGATTAGTAAGAAATATATAGAACTTTTCTGGGCTTAAAAGTCTGTTTGTATTAATTTTGCTGTAGATTGTATCTTTTTCAAAAAATTTTGTTGAACAAAAAATTTCCTTCGACCACTTTCTGAAATTTATTAAAATAAATTATAGTTCGTCTCTAAATGCGTTTGTTTTTAGACTTCTTAAATTTAAGTTGTTTAAAATTTACTGGAAAATTAAAACAGTAACATCCACAATCTTTCCAAAATATTACAATTCTTTTAATTTGATCCAAAAAATTTCGATTAAAAAAGAACATACGTTACAGAAAGCGAACAGTCTTATAGAAAAAAAGCTTATTTAAAAAAAATCATGCTAGTAATTATATGCGACAGCAAATTGCAAAATGGCAAATTCTGATGTAAGTCAGTGACAAAACGATACGTGAGTGCGTAAAATAAATACATAATAATTATATGTAAATAGTGACTTGCAAAATCTTTAATAGGAAAGTAAATAAATTTTGAACATCAGGCCCGAAGTAAGTATACTGCTAAATTGAGTTAGTCAAAAAATTTATGGTCACAAACTATTTTTTCAATTAAAAATTATAATGTATATAAAACATACTTCATTATTTATATTTTGTACTTGCAACTTTTCTTTAACAGAAAACACTCAATGGCAAAAATTACAAGAAAAATAAACTGATTTAGAAGCACGTGGCACGAAACATTAAAAGAAATTATTGAACAGAGCAAGGCGCATTTTCCTTTGGGCATTTCTTCTTTTTTACTCGTATTCCCATTTTAAGAATATTTTCTCCTTTTGGTTAGAAGATACTCTTAAAGTAAGAATTTTGCTTACTTCATTAAGAATGTTACTAAGAATATGACACTCTTCATATTAGAATTTTTTTTCGGTATACTGTAAGGTGGAAACATTTTATTATCCGGTTGTATATTTTCTTTGTCTTAAATAATTTTTTCGTATTGAAATCAAATTCTGTGTAAAAACATACTTCTATAGCACATACTATATGTGGTTCACTGAATGGTATCTTCAAAAAATACACACACACTTCTATTATTTAACCATGATTTTAAGTAAAATTTTTTATAAAATATTTTAAAATTATTTTCCATCTTGTTTTTTTATTTTTCAAAGAATGGTGTGAATATGTAAGTCTGGCGCTTTTTCCATATATTTTATTATAATAATGTTATTCAGTATTTCAACAAATTTTCAGAATTTTCACGATTGCTGTAAATATATCTTTATTTAAAGAAAACTTGTATTAATTAATCAGACTAGAACCTGTTCCTGTAAAGAATTGCTTAGTGCATGCAATTACAGAAACCAATGAAAAACTAATTTTATTCGACAAAATGCAAACTACACTAAACTCTCACGTTCAGACACCCCGTTTTCGGATTTCCTAGAACTGCTAGCTCACGCAGTTTCTCAGGGGAGTAAGGGAAGAGCGGTTGCGACGTTATATATAGATATATATTCCAATTTCAAACGAGCCAGATGGCCCCCACTGTTTACATTTCTATCCCCCCGAAATCAGTCCAATGCCATTTGAAGGCAACCCCCGACACTCGACTGAAAGCGAGAGTTTGGTGTATGTTTATTCCAGTAGACAGGTTTGAAATATAATCCATGAAAGTGTTGGAAAATTATTAAAAAAGAAAGCGATGAAATCCAGATTATTCTACTCACGTTAGAAATATCTTTTAAACTGAATTAATTACTCAAGGAAGTTCATCAAAATGTAAATAAAAAATGCGTATGATAGCGAACACTCTGTGGTTACAATTGAACGATTAATAATGAAACGCCGAATAAAATTAATTTAGAAAATTTGCCATTAGAACTTATAAAAAAAAAACATATTTATTGTGTCAAATACTTTTTTCAAAAAATCAAATTTCTGGTGGAAGTGTCAGCTTACCTTAATCCAGCACCCCCACTTCTCTAAATCAATAAATAATAAAAATTCAATTACACCAGAATTTTGGACTTTTTTTGGGCTCTTGAAATTCCCAAAACAAAATTTCCCTAAACCAACCCTTAACTTCCAAAATCAACCCCCTTCAAAAAATTGAAAATTTTCAGAAATTTATTAACGGGATATTTTTGGGCTTTTTTGGGCTCCCAGAAAATACTCACTTCGATTTTTGGGCTCCAACCCTTAAAGTAAAAAATTAACCCCTTTGTAACACGCAGATATCAAATTGTCAAAAAAGACTTATTAAATTTTAGAGCTTGAATAGAGTCTCTGATTTTTGGGTTCCTTGAAAAAGCACTACGATTTTTGGACTTCAACCCGTAAAGTCAAAAATCAACTCCTCTCTGCCACGTAGATACTACTTTGTCAAAAAATCTATTTTTCTAAAATTTTTCAATGGAAATAGAGTCTGTGATTTTTAGGGTCCGCGAAAATATCCGCTACGATTTTTGGTCTTCAACCATTAACGTCAAAAATCAACCCTTCTCAACCACGTAGATACAACTTTGTCAAAAAATAAATTTTTGTAGATTTTTTCAATGGGAATCAAGCCTGATTTTTGGGCTCCTCGAAAATACTTGCTACGTTTTTTGGGCTTCAACCGTCAACGTCAAAAATCAACCCTTTTCTCCACGTAGATATAACTTTGCCAAGAAATAAATTTTTCTAGAATTTTTTAATGGAAATAGAGTCTCTGATTTTTGGGCTCCTCGAAAATACACGCTACGAATTTTAGGCTTCAACCCTTAACGTCAAAAATGAACCCCTCTCTGCCACATGGATACAAGTTTGTAAAAAAATAAATTTTTCTGCAATTATTCAATTAAAATAGAGTCTCTGATTTTTGGGCTCCTCCAAAAAAACCCGCAACGATTTTTGGGCTTCAACCCTGAATGTCAAAAATTAACCCCCCTTTACCACGTAGATACAACTTTGTCAAAAATAAATTTTTCTGGAATTTTCCAATGGAAATAGAATCTTTCATTTTTGAGATCCTCAAAATAGCCTGCTACGATTTTTGGGTTTCAATTCTTAACGTCAAAAATCAACCCCTCTCTGCCACTCTCTGTCATTCATGACAAAATTGGAACGAGTTTTCGCTATTTTTGGGTGAAGCAACTTCTGTCTTTTTATATTTTTCATAGTTTGTGTCATTCGTCAAAAAATTTAATTTTTGTATTTGTAATGTTCTTTTTTACGACTAAAAACAAAAACTACGCATCCTATCAAAAACGGATTCATAACGAATTTGCAGATCTTTTCGGGGTGCGCAATTTTAGTTCATTCATTTTTTTCATATCTTGCATAGGCTGACTACAAAATGCAATTTTTTATTTTTTATAATTTTTCGTACGATCTAAATTTTCAATGTTTTGAAAAAATTGGATAATGTTGTTATGATAATCTGTTAGATTTTCCAAAAATAACTATTTTTCTTCTCATGACCCTTTTCATATTATGCGTTTTTTGTCATAAAATGTTCATTTTTTTTATTTAGGAAATACTATATTTCTCATAATTTTTTTTTCTAATCGAAAAAAGTCATAGGAATAAATTTTTTGAATTTCCGACTATTATGAAAAAGAATATATACATTTTGTTCATCTTGCAAAAAATGGTAAAAAATTTTTTCATTGCGCTCACTTTTTGTATTTTCATTCAAAAATGGAAGGTTTGCAAACTTGTTCATTCTTTTAGGCCATTAAAAAGCATACCAAAGAAGAATCCGATTTGATCAATCTTTCGAAAGTTATCGTGCCTACAGAATACAGACAGACACCATCGTAAAAATTGTTTTTCCGACTCAGGGGGCCGCAAAACGTAAAGACTTGAAGAAAACCGACAAAGTGAAATCTTACATAAAATGCAATACCTTCTCATTAGGATGATAATGTAAAAGTAAAAATTTCCAATAAGACTCTATTAACAAATTAAAAATCTCAAAAAAGATATTTTTTGACAAAGTTGTATCTAAGTGGTAGAGAGGGGTTGATTTTTGACTTTAAGAGTTGAAGGCCAAACATCTTAGCGGGTCATTTTGAGGAGCCCAAAAATAAGAGACTCTTTCCATTGAAAAATTCCAGAAAAATTAATTTTATTACAAAGTTGTATCTACGTGGCAGAGAGGGGTTGATTATTAACGTTAAGGGTTGAAGCCCAAAAATCGTAGCGGGTATTTTTGAAAAGACCAACAATCAGAGACTCTTTTTCCATCGTAAAATTCTAAAAAAAGTTATTTAACAAAAATTTTATCTATGTGGCAGAGAGGGGTTGATTTTTGACGTTAAGGGTTGAAGCCCAAAAATCGTAGTGGGTATTTTCGAGGAGCTCAAAAATCAGATACTCTATTTCCATTGAAATATTCTAGAAAAATTTATTTTTTGACAAAGTTGTATCTACGTGGTAGAGAGGGGTTGATTTTCGACGTTAAGGGTTGAAGCCCAAAAATCGTAACCGGTATTTTCGAGGAGCCCAAAAATCAGTGACTCTATTTCTATCGTAAATTTTTGAAAAAAGTTATTAAAAAAAATTGTATCTTTGTGGCAGAAAGGGGTTGATTTTTGACGCCAAGTGTTGAAGCCCAAAAATCGTCGCGGGTATTTTCGAGGA
>NC_046660.1:34400297-34420577 GCF_010883055.1 Belonocnema kinseyi | reverse complement strand
TTTTTGACGTTAAGGGTTGAAGCCCAAAAATCGTAGCGGGTATTTTCGAGAAGCCCAACAATCAAAGACTCTTTTTCCATCGTAAAATTCTAAAAAAAGTTATTTAACAAAAATTTTATTTATGTGGCAGAGAGGGGTTGATTTTTGACGTTAAGGGTTGAGCCCGAAATTCGTAGTGGGTATTTTCAAGGAGCCCAAAAATTAGAGACTTTATTCAAGCTCTAAGATTTCATAAAAGTTTTTTTTTGACAATTTCACATCTGCGCGTTACTAAAATGCGACCAAAAATTTTAATTGCACCTCAAAAAGAGCCCAAAATTTTGAGCTATGAAAAATTCAAAAATTCGATTTGGAGGTGCTAGCTTAATGTACCTAATTAAAATAGCTTATGATAATATGGTGGTATATAATGAAAATTTTTTTTAATATCACTAGTTCTTAATTGCCACGTATAGATCTGGTCTAGTTTCGACTCTACAATTTTCAAGGATAGTCAATAAAGTTTTTTCTACTTCATATCTATAAAAATACGTTTAATACAAAACTTTATTGTCTCAACTCCATTTCAACACTTGAGAGTAGATAATCCTTTTTGTCAATAGTTTGTTAAAAGGTAACATGCGGTTGATTATTTCAAAACAACAATTGTAAAGAAAACAAATTAAAAAGAAATATTTAGCAACACTTAAGAACCTCTAATTCGTATTCATATTAAAATAACACAACATAATAATCTTCAGGTTAAACTGACTCTTCCCTGAGAAAGGAATGCAAATATTCTATTTTTTATCTTATATTATTCAAAACAAGCTGAATTTTAACAATTTTCTGTAGTTTAAAAACTCTCGGAATTTGCAAACAATTTGTTTTTAAATTGTAGAAAAAATTTGAATAACTTCAAAAGATATTGTATAGGTAGCGAAGTTTTGCACAGATTTTTAAATAAATGAATTATTTTCACATTTAAACATTAAGACGAAGTGTACTTTTTGAAATATATTGAATATTTAAAAAAAATGTCTAAGGTTTTGAGGGAACGCCAAAATCTTCTAAAAATATGATATTTGAAAAGTCATCTCTTTTGAAAGAAATGTAATTCCTTTGTTAAAATGCAACTCTTTGGTTCAAAAGTAATCTATTTTGGCCGAGGATCCAACGAGTTCTTTGTAAATTTGTCATTTTCGCTTGAAAAATCCACAATTTGTTTGAAATTTTTTTCTCTCCTAAATCAAGATTTGGTTTCACAACACGCACGTCGAAAGTTCGACCCTCGTTGCCTCTTGAGCGGTTCCACGGTTGTGGTTTTAAGGATGTAAACTACGCACAATCAATCTCAAAAATTGCCTATCCTTAAAATGATTTATAAAATCAAAAAAAAAGATCTATTGTTAATTTATGTAAATTTTAATAGAGGCTTCTAAGCAGACTTTAAAAAAATTTAGGTTAAAATTGTTTATTTTGCAGTAGTTATTTCAAGGTTTAGTTTTTCCTTTCTCTTTAGGGAAAAGTTACAATTATTATTTAATCCTAATGATCAAGGTCTCATTTTATTCTTCAAAGGATTCTCTAAATTTCTATTTGGGTTGGTTTTATTTTTAAAAATTAATTGGGAAATCATACAGTTATTATTGTTATAAAAAATCATAGTTCAAATCTAATTAACACTGCTCAAATAAAATTGTAGATAATTCTTCAAACAATGAAATGAGGCCTTGATCTTTAATATTAAATAAAAATTGTAACTTTTTCCTACAGAGAAAGGAAAAACTAAACCTTTAAATAACTGTTGTTAAATAAACAATTTTAACCTTAATTATTTTTTTCTAAAGTGTGCTGAGAATTCTCCATCAAAATTTACAGAAACTTATAATAGGTCTTTTTTTATCGATTTTATCAATCATTTTAAAGATACGCAACTTTTGAGATTGATTGTACGTAGTGTACATCCCTAACCGTAAGACTATTTCATTATAAATTCAGCCGTGTGTTTGAAAATTAATCTGTTTGGTTGAGAATGGGCCTTTATCGTTGAATTGAAATATTTTTTAATAAAATAATTAAAATATTCTTCAGTTGAAATATAAAATATTACATTTTTCCTTAGCAATTTATCTTTTTTCGTAAATTATTCAAATATGTAATTAAAGCTTAAACATCTTTGTTTAAAATTTTATTTTTTAGTCGAAGATGTATAATTCTAGTACGAAATTCGTCTCTTCGTTTAAAAATGTAATTATTTTGTTGAACATTTGGATTCGAGACATCTGAAATCTTTCAAAATCAATTTGATTGTCTTGAAAATATCAGCAAACTGCATTTATATAACCTTATAAATACATAAATTTAAAAGGTAAATGATTGTTCGAAATTTTCATTTTGTATTAAAAATCGTTTTTTGACTCAAATCAAAACACTATGCGAATTAAATAAGATTTAAATTAATATGGTGTAAAGTAATATAGTGGCATATAGTACATTTTTTGCAAACTCGTTCGTTTCAAAGTTACACTTGTAAATCTGGTCTACTTTTAAACTTTCAAGGATACCAAATAAAGTTTTCTTATTTCATAGCAAAGAAAAGTCGTCTTATCGAACACTTTATTGTCTCAGCCTCATTTCACTATTAAGAATGTGGTAATGGACAGTATATATATAGGCAACATGTATGCCAAATGAGATCAGTTACAACTCAAGAACTTCTTGCAACATCAGTTTAATCAGTTCGGGGTCTCCAGAAAAATGAAAATCTTGATATTAAATCTGTTCATCCTTTTAATGACATATCTTGATTCTGTTCGTAAGTAGAATATAATACCAGAGTAATTATAAATTTTAATATATTCAGAATTCGGCTATATTCCAAAATTCGTATTTCGCGAAGTAAAATATTTGTAACATATGTTAGCATTAAATACAGTCTATCGGTACGATTAAAGATTGAATGTGGAATTATTTTGACAAATGTTGGAAAAAATGTTGCAATAAAGATGTGCAAACAAATTATTACAATTTTCATACATTTTCGATACATTTTCGATTACGTAGTTTTCTTTATTTGATGAATGATTTAAAATAAAAATATGTAAAATCATTCAAAAATTTAAACTAGACTAGGTTGTGTTTAATTAATATCATCATTTAGGATTTCCTATATCTCCAGTCAATCTCAATATTATTCAACCTTTAACTTGATTTAATAGTCAATAGAAAAGAACTTTTATGGCATTATATTTTTTAGCTTTATAGTAAAATAAATAAAAATTAATCTATTTCTTGTTGCAGAGTTAAGTACACAGTCCAGCGGTTCTAGTTCCAGTTCTGGGACGATAAGTAGTGGTAAGATTCATTCACAGAATACAGAAACAATGCGTTTCGTAAATTAACTTTGAAGTTTTTCGTGAAAAAACATTATGAATATATAGTAAGAGAGTGAAGAGAGTGCAGAGGGGGGAGGGGGGTTGTTAGCGGTGACATGTTTACAGTGTACCGTATTTTGAACAGTTTGACAGAAAAATGTAATTTTTGGATTTTTCATTATTTTGTATGCTATCAAAATTTGAATATTTGATTTTTCAAGAAAATTTAAAAAGTTGTTACGATAATCTCATAGGGCATTCAAAAAGCAACATTTTTTCATATCGAGCGTTATTTGGCATAAAATGATTATTTTCGTCTGTTTTTTGGAATTTTGTGAATGCTATAACTCTAGTAATTTTTGATTTTTTGAAAAAGTCATTGCTATAAATTGTTCGACTTTTGAATACTATGAATAATCGTACAGAGAATTTTTGAATTTGGAAAAAAGTGGTCTCAAAAATATTCAAAATGTGCCCACTTTTTTAATTTTTATCTAAAATGGCTGGCTAACGAACTTGACCTTAAGTTTAGGACACTTAACGAGTGTACCAAAGGGCAATCTGATCGATTAATTTTTTCAAAAGTATCGTGTTCACAGGCATACATACATACATACAGACAGGCAGGCATACATTCATACATACATGCACACAAACAGGCGCACACATTCGTAAGAATCTGTTTTTCGGATTCAGGTGGTCTCAAAACGTGTACATTTGACAAAAACGGGGGGGGGGGGGGCAAATTTTACACATATCTAATACCTTCTCTGATGAGAATGTTTTTTACATTCTCATCAGTGAAGGTATTAGATATGTGTAAAATTTAACAACCCGCCCCCCTCCCCACAGTTTTTGTCAAATGTTCACGTTTTGAGACCCCCTAAATCCGAAAAATAGGTTTTTACAAATGTGCACGATAACTTTTGAAAAAATAATTCTATTAGATTGACCTCTAGTACACTCTTTAAGTGTCCTAAACCAAATAGTTAAGTTCGCTAGGCAGCCATTATGGATAAAAATTCAAAAAGTGAGCACCTTTTGAATATTGTTGAGACCATTTTTTTTAAATTCAAGAATTCTCTGCACGGTTTTTCATAGTATTTAAAAAGTCGGAAAATTTATATAATGACTTTTTTCATAAAATTAAAAATGATGAGAGTTATAGCATTTAGAAAAATCCAAAATACACACGAAAATGAACCTTTTAAGCCAATTAACGGACGATACGAAAAAATGGCAAGAGAAGACAAAAAATGATTTCTAAATGCCCTAGAAGATTATCGTAACTACTTTTTGAATTTTCTGGATAAATCAAAAAATAAATTTTTCTTCAGAATTTTGTACATTTCATTGAAAATTTCAATAAAACTGATTATTATATTTAGAGTTAGGTAAAGTATTACAAAAAATACTGAATTCGTCTATGAGATGTATCATATTTGAACTATCATTAAGTTTAGAAATCTATGCTGCGATCTACTTAAAGCTTTCTATAAAACTTCCTATTTTTTCAATGCCATTGATATTTCAAAAATTGCATCGCTCATGCGATGCATTTTTTATAAAAAGATTAATACGGTTGTGCAGAACAGCAAGCGGGTCCAAAAATGCATTGGAAATATTTTTTTGGAATTTTTATGAATACCGTAGGAAAAAAGATGTTTGTTTATATTTAATGCAGAATCCTCAATATTAGCTGAATCAAGTTGGAATTTAACATTTCTCTTTACAGTTAGACAAAGAATATAAATTAAATATCACATTTCAAATATTATCCATCATAAGTCTGTTTTATAGGATCCCAAAAAGCCCCATGAATGAAAACATTTGTTTTGCGAGATTTGAACGCTAATTGTATTTATATGCGGTCTGTTCCATAAAAATTGTTTCTGGTCCATGAAAAACCATTCCATACTGATTACTAGATATTTACGTAAATTGTTTAAACAATTTCTTAGTATTATTAATAGAATTTTCTCTGCTTGATGGTAGAATGTTGCGGCTTTTCTTGAATCATTTAACTATTTGTCTATTTTTCATTAGAATTTTGTTGATAATTAATAAGATTAAGCAAAAATAATTGTTCGAACAAATTATTGTTATTCGTGACTATCTTCATTTACATTAATGCCTGATAGTTGCGTTTTTTCGATAATTTTTACCTTTCTGTTTTGGATTTCACTTAGTGAGGTAATAATTAATGAAAGTCAACCAAAAAATGGTTTAAAAAGTTTAATCTTGTTTATAACAATATTTTCTTAGAGAAATGCTAGAAAGTTTTGGTTGTTTCTAAAATCTTTAACTTTGCTTCGCCTTCATAGTTATTAAAAAAATCATAAATAAACATTAGAGAAAACTATATCTTAAATAATCTCTTTTTTGCGAATATATTTTTCTAAGATGAAACATATGTTCGAAATATGTACCTAATTGCTAATTGTGAAGAGAAATGTTGAGTATCAACTCGATTCAGATAATATTAAGGATTCTCACAGGGATTTTTTGATTAATTGCAACCGTTGCCGACGTCTTTATAGAAAATAGCATACCGATATTAAGGGCATGTGACACAGCTAAATACCTATATTGCCGACCTCACTTTATCAGTTCACTGAATGTTTTTTTGAACCTAAGAACTTTTTTTGTAAATAAAATATCGAGCTGAAACTTTGGGTAATAACTTTTGGCTTAATAATAAAAGAAGTAAAAAAATATATTTCAACAATCAATTCCAACGGCATCAGCCGGTAACGTTGTACACGAAAATGCGAACCCTGGCGGCTACTAGACGAAACTCTTAGAGGGTTCATATTTTCGTGTACAACGTTACCGGCTGATGCCGTTGGAACTGATTGTTGAAATATATTTTTTTACATCTTTTATTATTAAGCTTTGTACTTTAACGTAGTTTTCTATCGGCTCTTGCATTTCTCAAAGTTTGAGACCGATATTTTATGTATAAAAAAAGTTCGAACGTTCAAAAAATGTCTAGGTTCAGAAAAAAAAAGAAATAATTTTCAGTAGAGTTCCTACCAAAATGCAGTACCTAAACGTACTTTGTTGTACTCTAATACATTTTCCAAAGTTTCAGCTCAATATTTTATTTACAAAAAATTCTTAGGTTCAAAAAAATATTCAGTGAGCTGATAAAGTGAGGTCGATAATATAGGTATTTGGCTGTGTCACATGCCCTTAAGCTATGTTATATAAAGCTATATTACATTGTATTATACTGCATTATATTGCATCATAGAGTGCCATTGCATAATGATTGTGAACTCTCTTTCGTTAAAAGAGCTTAGTTCGAGAGTTTAAGCACACCAACGGAACGCGACTGATAGCAATCGCACTCCGCGCTTGGTCTTTGCATTTCTGCCGCATTCGTACACAGACCTTTAAAAATCAAAGGTGAACGGACCGACAACTGTAATTTTGTGATTTTGAACACTCTTTTGTTAAAGCTCTTTCGGCTTTAACAGACACATTCCCATCACGTATCTCGTGCTTCGCACTCGATTTTGTCCAACATGCCAACTTTTCTACATTATACACAACACTTTTATATCAAATATAATAGATTTTTTATGTAACTCTGCCTGGGATTACGTATTAAAAAATTGCAAAATAAAGAGCAAATTATATTTATCATGATTATTTTTTTATTTCTTTCTTATGTTGCTTTAAATTGGATTCTAAGCTGTGCTGAAAAATGTATCATTTCAATAAATGTATAGCATTACAATTCATAATATGCATAAAAATTGAATCATACTAATTCTTATTTCCTTGTCTTTATAATTTTTTTATTTTTGACCTTGTTTTTTACGATTAAATAGAAACTACTGCGCATCTGCATAGGGTCTAAGACAGGCACCGATATAGGGTCCTATGTCCTCTTTCGTCTTTTCTGTCCTTTTTTCCAAAACTTTAATTTTTTTATTTTTTAATCTTATTTTTTATGATTGAAAGACCTTCCATTTGTCCTATCGAAAAATGATTAGTGATAAATTTAGAGATCTTTTTAGGCAAACAACTTTTGTCTGTTAATCTTAGTTCATAGGTTGTATAGTGTTTTTTTTAAAAAAATCAATATTTTTATTGTGAATGTTATTTTTTACGACTAAAGCAAAAACTACGTGTCCTATCAAAAACTATAGCTCTTTTCTATATGAACAAGTTTTGTGTCATTGTTTCCGTAGCTTGTGTCGTTAGTCCAAAAATGTTTTATTTTTGTATTTATGTTGTTGCTATTTACGACTAAAAACAAAAACTGCGCGTGCTATAGAAAAGTGATTCATTATAAATTTGTAGTTTTTTCCAGGGCACGCAATTTTAGCTTTTTCATTTTTTTCGTATCTTGCATAGTTTTACCAAAAAAATGGAATTTTTCGATTTTTCATTATTTTTGGTACGATCAAATTTGTAATGTTCAAATTTTCAATCAGATTAAAAAAATGTGGGATCAAAAATGTTTGGTTCGATCAAATTTAGAATTTTCAACTTTTGAACCAAATTAAAAAAGCTGTTGTCATAGTCTTGTAGGGCTTTCAAAAAGACACGTTTTTCTTCTTTTGACTTTTTTTCACATGATACGTTGTTTGGCTTAAAATGTTCATTGTAGTTTTTTTTTGCATTTTGAAAATGCTCCACTCTGATAATTTTCTTCTTATAGAAAAAAGTCATGGGGATAAATTATTTGAGTTTCTGAGTACTATGATCAAACGCACATAGAATTTTGGAATCTTGAAAAAGGGTGGTTTTAAAAATTTTTGGTACGATCAAATTTTGAATTTTCAACTTTTCGACCAAACTAAAAAAGCTGTTATCATATTCTTGTAGGGCTTTAAAAAAGAAACGTTTTTCTTCTCTTGACTTTTTGTCATATGATATGTTGTTTGGCTTAAAATGTTCATTTTAGTTTTTTTTTATTTTGAAAATGCTCTAACTCCGATGATTTTCTTTTTATAGAAAAACGTCATGGGATAAATTGTTTGAGTTTCTGAGTACTATGAATAACCGCACATAGAATTTTGAAATTTTGAAAAATGTGGTTTTAAAAATGTTTGGTACGACCAAATGTTGAATTTTCAACTTTTCGATCAAACTAAAATCCAAAATAGCTAGTTTACGAACTTGTTCTCTCTTTTTAGGCCTTAAAAAGTGTGCCAAAGCAGAATCCAATCTGATCAATTTTTTCAAAGTTATTGTGCCTACAGAATACAGACTACAGACAGACAGACAAACACCTTCGTAAAAATCGTTGTTTCTGACTCAGTGGGTCTCAAAACGTGGAGATTTGATGAAAACCGACAAAATGAAATTTTACATAAAAATAATACCTTCTCGTTAGGATAAGAATGTAAAAAAATTCCAGGTTTGAAGTTTCGATATATTCGAAATCACCTAAAATTGCCACTTCAGTAAACAAAAAAGGCAAAAAATGTTGTTATTGTTTAATTGAATTATTATTAACAAACTGTAGCTCCTTAAAAATACTAACCCACAGAAGACTGTGCAGACTTAAAATTTAGCTCTGTTATAAATAACTTAAGTTAATAAATAGGAAAGGACCCCGTACAATTGACATTAACAGCGGGCCCTAGTCATAGTGGCTGAAATTGCAATATGATTAAGTTCAAAGTCTCCTGATCAAAAAATTCTAATAGGTACTAATGCAAGAAATCAAAAGTTTTCGAAATAGGTGGTGCTAAACGCGAAAAATATGCTCACAAGTGAATCTAATGTCCCGCTTGAAACTTGAAGATAAGGTACAGATTTGTCAAGAAACTGTGATCAGCACAATAACTGACAATACTAGAAACACTGGTAAGACTAGTTCAGCTAATAAGGGCAACAAAATGGCGCTGTCCTTATAATAATGGGCGAAATAATGGCGCTCTCCTGATAATGTAAATACTGTCCAGATACTAAAGGAATGCAATGGGACTGCTATGGCAATGTCAAGATTTTTCAAAATAATCAAGGAAAAATACATTCTGGACTACCAAAGATATTTTGTAGTCTAGATAATTAAGGTAAGACTATAGGTCAGTGCAACCAACAAAGACAAGGCGATGTCTTGTCTTTGTTGGTTGGATTGATTTATAGTCTTGTCTTAACTGACTGGACTAATAACATGTCTTGACTTTGTTGGTTGGAATGATTTATAGTCTTGTATTAATCGACTGGACTAATAACGTGTCTTGCCTTTGTCGGTTGGACTTACCTATAGTCTTGTCTTAACTGACTGGACTAATAACATGTCTTGCCTTTGTTGGTTGGAATGATTTATAGTCTTGTATTAACCGACTGGACTAATAACATGTCTTGACTTTGTTGGTTGGAATGATTTATAGTCTTGTCTTCACCGACTGGACTAATAACATGTCTTGCCTTTGTTGGTTGGAATGATTTATAGTCTTGTCTTAATCGACTGGACTAATAACATGTCTTACCTTTGTCGGTTGGACTTACCTATAGTCTTGTCTTAACTGACTGGACTAATAACATGTCTTGCCGTTGTTGATTGGACTGACTGATAGTCTTGTCTTAATTATCTGGAATACATAATATATTTGGTAGTCCAGAATGTCTTTTGCCTTAATTATTTTGAAA
The DNA here is from genome assembly GCF_010883055.1 of Belonocnema kinseyi. NCBI lineage: Eukaryota > Metazoa > Arthropoda > Insecta > Hymenoptera > Cynipidae > Belonocnema > Belonocnema kinseyi. The sequence goes on along the minus strand of NC_046660.1, from coordinate 34,410,603 downwards.
AATCTTCACATTGCTAGGGCAGTCCCATTACATTGCCTTTATTAGCTGGACTGGCCTTTCCTTCAAGAATTGGACTGATCTAAGTCTTGTATTTCTTGAATGAACTCTCTTCCACCTTTAATATTTCGAAAAGTATTTAAATTGCCAAGCCAGCGCCATGATTTCGCCTATTATTGCCAGGAGCTTAAAGAAAGCTACAAAATTCTTATGTAGTTGATTTTGTTTAATTTTTTAAATTCTCTTGCAGAGGAGGTGATGGCTGCGCGCACCTCCAACAAAAATCTGTTTCTTTGTTGTTGTTTTTATTTATTTTTTTGTTGAGAAAAATGTAAAGACCCCAAATGTCAGCTATGGTGCCCAAAAATGGCACACAAATTACCCAAAATTATGGCATGAAGAAAATGTTTCGATCCCGTTGTAGAGGCATGGTTGTCGCCAATTTCAGGTTTGGGACGTCACAAGAAATCACCAGCCTTTAAAAATGGAATGTCGCCAGAAATCGCCAGACAGACGTGGCAAATGCTGCTAAATTTTCAATAGAATAAACTTATAACATATCTATGCTTTGGCACTCATTACAATTTGCGCAATCTGAATCCTCTGACTCTTCCATTTTTTTAAAAAATATTTTGCCTGATAAAATTATTTCGGACGAAAAGCGTGGGGCCATTGCAAGTACAAACAGTGATTTGCGCATCTTGATTCGTGTACAGTAATGAAACAAGCTTGCATAATATGGACACATCTGTAAAACTTGCAGCTAATTGGTGTTCACTTAATCGTCCGCTTATTTTGACTGACTTTAACTCTATGTTGTAACTGGAAATTTGTGATTCGTTCATGCTTGGTGTGATTGACGCGCTTATTTAAATTTGCCGGACCACTAAGAAATCGCCTGCACTCAATTTAAATGAAATTGTTAACACCTTCATACTCTTCGATTATTTAATCTAATTTTGTGTGCAATAATGTACGAACAAATATAGTAATGAATAGGCAATTCTAAGAATTTGATTTCTTATTTTAAAGAAAAAGAGCCTCAGTGGCTCGGACGATATTAAATCAGACTTCAGAGCAGGCTTTGCTGTGCAAAAAGGTCAGCGTCATTCGCTTTGTGCTGGTTTTCGCCTGGCACCTGACAGGTATAGTATTTCCAGAACATTGAAAACAATGTAATGCACCGAGATCTGAAGTCGGTGAAGTTGTCCAAATTCGGTGGACTGCCGTCAAAATCAGCACGTGTGACACAAAGTTCTTCATAGAGCTGCATGTTTCCTCACATTTTTGGATGAGGACATTTAATTAACGACTGTTTATACAAAAATTTTTGACTATCGATTGTTTCCATATTTTTCGTCTTATTTGTTTAAATATCTCAGCTGGGTCAATATACCTCAGAAATATCAGGATCTGCCCCTGGTCGTTTGATTTGAATAAAAGCTAATAAAATTATAATTTCATATGAAAGACACTGTTGGACCATATAATTTCTGAAAATCTTCAAAATTGCTTATGTTACACTATGTTGAATTTCGGGGTCACCATTTTTTGAATTATCAATATTTCTGGAAAGTGTAATTGAATTTTCATACAAGAAGGACAATTTAAAGGAGAAATGGTATATTTTAAAAATATAATAAAATAAAATTTTTTTAAATTTTGTCTGAAAAAAGTTCAAAACAAACTTTTATTCCATTCTTAATTAATTTCTTTTCTTTTAATTCTTATTAATTACTCATAATATGATTCCTTGGGAAATCACCTTTCTTTAAAAAAAAATCCTGGAAACTCTATTGGGTCCCATGATATCGTCATTTTAGTCTCAATCGTCTTAATATTGCGCGAACGGTCTTACTAAAATAATATCTTAAGATCAATTTGAAAGGGAAGAAATTCACGAAAAATAATATCAAATTAAAAAAAAAATTTTTTTGCAAAATTTGTTTATTGTTTTATATTCTTAAGATATTGAAAATTTTCAAAAATCCTTCAAGCGCAACATTTTTTTCAGATAGCATTAAAATTTCACTAACTGTTTCAAAATTAAATGAACAGGGGCAGATCCTGATATTTCAGACGTATACTGATTGAATAAAACATTTAAATTCTTCTTTATAAAAAATCACCTCTCAATAAAATGAAGTTTTTCTTTTTCCAAATAACTGACCCACTGAATATTTAGTTTCAGTTAAATTGGTATAAAAATTGATTTGTATATTAAATAATTAACTTATATTCCTTAGGTATATGTGCATTCATTCTGATTAAGAGCTAATCCGTTTAAGAAATATTTAAAAAATAAATAAAAAATCATATTCTTAAAGTTTCAAATTTGATCACTATACGTGTTTATGTATTATTGTTTTATACCAAATTATATTAAAAGATAAAAATAAATATGAGGCGTGTTTGATTTCTAGTTCATTGATAAAAATCCCTATATTATTTCTTACAGGACAAAGGGTTCATCCACCAATAGTAACTCTAGATGAAGCTAAGGCTATGGAGGACGGTCGGATAGTGCTGGTGGCCGGAATGAGAGGATTTAAGATAGTGGAGAGTGGGCAGCCTCGGGATTTGGACGAACAAGAGAAAATACAATTGGCGCTGATTAACAAGAGAAATACAACCTGTAGAGAAGGTATATATTTTAATAATTAATCTTAGCTCTTCATGTGGATGGTGGATGTAATCTTTAGATAAGGACCCAACTTACAATATGGGGGGGGGGGGAGATCTCCTCCCATATTGGGTTGTCTTGTAGAATATTGTCTGTTTCACGCATACATAAAAATGCTACTTTACTATGCATGTATAGAGCGAGAAGAAAGTTGCGGTTACTAATGCGCAAGCGTCAAAATTATTTTAGCGGGTAACCATGTTACAAATTATATTACTTTTTTTCTCAAAGACCACACAAAGCAGCTGGAGAAGGTATTGTAGTCCATAAAATTCTGGAAGTTGTATTCCTGGATCGAGTTAAAAGTTTTATTATTTTAAATATATTGAAGCGGATTGATGTTTGATTCTTTGAAGATTCATCAGATTGGTAGAAAATTAACTCTTCTGTTATAAAAGCAAATTTTTAGTTGGGAAATTTTAACGATTTTCTAAATAACTCGTCTTTGCAGCTTCCAAATTAAGCAGTTTTTAAAGCGCTGTACGATTTATTTGAAAATTTATCCATATAACTTGGAAATTGAACCATTTGTTAGTCAACTGTTTTCGAAAAGATTGGTTTTTTAGCTTAAAAAGTCAACTCATGATGAAAATGTATCCTTTTTTGAAAGAAAATGACACTTAATGTTCAAAATTAATTTATTTGGTTCAAGATTGAACTATTTTGTTGAAAATTTGGCTTTTTTCAGCAATGCACCTGGTTGGAAACTTTTGTGAAACAATGTTTCAGCCTACATATTGAATTATTTTATTTTTGTACTACATTTTATAAATCTTTAAAGCTCATTTCTTTGGCAGAAAATGCATGTGCTTTGTTGAAATTTTTTTTATCGGTAGAATATTAATCTTCTTCGTTAAACCTTAAACTAATAGATTAGAAATTGTACTACTTGCTTAAAAATGCAACTATTTTATGGAAAGTTAAATTCTTTTGCTGGAAATTGAATTGTGTAATTAAGATAATCCTTTATTTTGAGAAATAGCTTTTTAGCTCAAGAATACAACGATTTGGGTAATAATTAAAATGCTTGGTTCCATATTCGAATATTTTATCAAAACTTAAATTATTTTCCTGAAAATTCAACAATTTTTAAACAATCTTTTTATAATCGAGAATTTAACAGATTTTTCAAACATTCGTCCCTTTGGATTGAAAATGTATCCTTTATGGAAGGAAAGTCATCTTTTTACGTTTCAAAATGAATCTCAGTTAAAAGTTCACTTTTTCGTTGGAAATTCAACTGTTTTGTTAACAATTTTTAATATTTGGTTAATGATGCAACTGTTTGGTGGAAAATGGTCTTTTCTTGTTAAAAATGTATCGTGTCGAGTCAAAAGTTCAGCTCTTTTAGTAAAAGAACGTTTTTTTTATTAATAACTCAATTATTTCGTCAAACATGCAATCTAATTCAACTTAGGATCTTTAAAACGTTAAACTTATTCACGTAGAACACAACTTGTCACCTGATTTAACAGAGAATTTGGGTTATATAAACTAATTCCTATAGTATACATCATTTCTAGGATCTAAAGTATATCACTTTTCGATTCCAAAAAATATCAAAACTTCAAGTCCTGGTTAATTATTAGCAGATTTACAATTGATTTTAATTCATTATTACTGAGTGAAAGAATTTGAATCTACAAAATAATCAGTAATTCTCTTTTTCGTATAGACCAATTTTATATACCGTTATTCAAACCTTCGAAGGGGAGCAAGCTAATGCGGTACAATCCTCGTACTCACGAATTTGAACATGTTGGAAAAGTCGACAGGCGAGGGAATATTCGTGCACACGGTAATTAAAAACATAAAATACAATTTAAAATAAATATTAGAAAACTATGCTAGAAACTTCTCACTATTCATTAGATATAGTTTAGTAGTTCTAAGTGATTGATTTTATAAACCATTAACCTAATTAATAATATATACTTTTCTTACGGAATCAGATAATAGCTTAATGGAAGCCCGAAATAATGATCGGTTACACAACAACAATGATCAGATTATTGCAATACGTTTGTATGACAAATGGCGCAAAAACACATTGGTGTAGAGGCCGTAAGATGCACTTCCTCGTCCAGTTGGTAATATAAACACTAAAATACAATCTAAACCAAATATATTATGGAACAAGGAGCTATATATACGCGCGCCAAAGCGCGCGTCTCTTTCTCAATTTTTCCCTTTCATTTTTTTGTATTTTGTGTTCCATTTACGTCAAATTACATAAATATATAAATGAATAAAGCTTTAAACAATTTTTCTGAATTAGGTTTAATATTTGAATTTTGTAAAAAATTCTTAAAACGTCTTGAGGCAGAACAAATTAACTTTCAAATACGTGTAATGTTCCAGAAAATCCTTTATGGAATCCATCTGACATTGAAAGGTTGTGAAACATAATTTTTTCTAACCTGATACGTAATTGGAATTTTCTAAAAATATTTTAAAAGCGTATTTGAAAGAAGCTTCTTCCCACTGTGATGTGAAGAAGATGTCCACACAAAATCACACATGAGTTGAAGTATAAAGTAAAGATTTCATTTTCTTAATGTTCATGTTATATGAGTGATAATATAAAAACGCGGCAGAAAATATTTAGTTTAAGTCGTCGGACTTACGCTCAAAAAGTTTAAAACTTGGTTGTTAAAGGGGGAGGGTCGGTAAGGCCGGTTTTTGGCCTAATTTATTTTTGGACCAAAAAATCTGAAAAAATCATGGTAGTATCTTATAAGTGTCCCGAGTCGATTGCACGCTAAACGGACTACCCTCCACCCCCCAGCCACCCCTACAAATATAGGAAACACCACTTCCCACCAACTGTATTTTCGAGAGATTTGACACTCTTAAACATATATTCTGAGGTTAGCTCGGATTTACTATGGTTTTCGGGGTCGCCGAATACAAATCTGGCGTCCTTTGACTTTTATCGCGTCAGGTTTAAGGTCATTGGAAGGTCAAATCGAGAGAAAACGGTAAAAAAATCAAAAAAAATACGTTATAGGTTTTTGGAGTCGCTAATTACGAATCTGGCATCCGTTGAACTCTATCGCTTCAGGTTCATTTGAAGGTCATTTGAAGGTCAAATCGAGAAAAAACGGTACAAAAATTTAAAAAAAATATGTTGTAGGTTTTTGGGGTCGCTGATTACGAACCTGGTGTCCGCTGACCTTTATCGCGTCAGGTTCAAGGTCATGACCTTGAACCTGTCAAATCTCTCGAAAATACAGTTGGTGGGTAGTGGTGTTTCCTATATTTGTAGGGGTGGCTGGGGGGTGGAGGGTAGTCCGTTTAGCGTGCAATCGACTCGGGATACTTATAAGATACTACCATGATTTTTTCAGATTTTTTGGTCCAAAAATAAATTAGGCCAAAGACCGGCCTTACCGACCCTCCCCCTTTGTCTTTTTGATTGAAAAATAATGTCATAAGTGAAATTTTTTTGGAGTTGTAATAGAATATGCCACCGTGCAACAAAAACTGTCAAGTATCGACAACAGTGTATTTAGTCCGTGGCCTGAATTTGTTATTTATTATTTTCAGGGCTGACACAGCCTAATTTTTTGAAAAAGTGACATATTTAAGCAAAAAGACAAAAAAAAAAGCCAGAGCAATTGCCCTACAAAAAACGTCGGAATGAAAATCATTTGATAGTATTGTATACATACTTTGAAGGCGATATGGTCATAAAGCAGATTTTAAGAGAACATCTCGTAAATGCGAAGCAATACTTTTCAATGAGACGTTTTTTGCAAAATGAGTAAATCGTAATCTAATAAGTTATTGAAAGTCAAGATTTTAATCAATAATGTGACTTATTTTCTTCTGAATTTGAAAGCATTTCAATGAATTCGATTCAGAAGATTTTAAAACAATTTAAGTTAAAATTTAAAAAATAGAAATATTTTGGAAAAAAATTTCAAACTATACAAAATTGCATTAATTTTAGTAACTTTAAACTGAACTTAATAAAATACAAAAAGATTCGAAAGATTTGTTCAAATTTCAAAAAATTCAAAATTGTTTTAAAATATCTATTTTCCCATACTTAACTCATGTTCGTTTTCCCTTTTTCTTTCGTCTTCCGCTATCTTCCTTAACTTATACTGCACCTTTCTTCCTACCCATAAAAATCATCTTTGATTGTCTCCGAACTTCCATATAACACTCACTTTTTTGTCATAACTTCCCTCTTATTTTGCCATCTCTTTAGTTTCGCCAGCACCATTCTCTCCCCACTTTGCTCTTTCCTTCCTACACTTCGCACTTTCTCTATCTCTAATTTTGGATCAATCATTTTTAGTACTTCTTCCACTCCTTCCTTCAGCTCCTCCTTTCTAATATGGACCCTTTAGCACTATGTTTTGAATTTCGTCATTACCTCTCTTTCTTTTCTATTCTTTATTCTATTATTCCCAGCCTTTCCTTCTCCTTATTTCCACTCTCCCCGACACCATCCAAACAGCAGGTTTGAGCTTTCACTTTTTTCATTCAATCTTTCAAAGCCTCTACATTTTTATTAGTATCTAACAATCCATCAGCAGTATGGATTCCATTCCTGAGAGCATGTCTCGAGACGTTTGCAATTTTTCGAACAATAACAGAGTCAAGAAGTACATTTCTCATGCTTTACGATTATGCTATTCCGCTTATCCATCATCCGGCTCGAAGGACCAGAAATGTTGCTGAAATGATTACGGACTGGCGTCGGGTAGCGAAGGAATCACGTTTGTTCAGGTTGATGTCGATCACACAGAATACCAGACAATGCATCACAGTTCTTACTAGAACTTCTAAATCTATGTTCAATGTAGTCCAAAATTATGAATCGCTGAGTCGATCCAACAAAGCACTTCGCACCCAAACAGAAGTTTTGGTTGTTGTAAAAAATTAGCAAAGATTTAACCTCTGGAAGCTATCACTTAAAAAAAAAACCGAAAGCGAAAAACAGGTACTTGAAATCGAAGAACTAAAATACTGAATGGTCTCGAATAGCCAATTTGAGTTGAATTTCTTTTAACCATGAGGATGGATCCACTTACCTGCACCTATATTGACACAGAACACCAAGGACAAAGGTGCGAGCCTGCTCAACAAACGGCATCACGCTACTATCTTAATACCCACTTTAACGAACAAGATAGCTCCCGAAACTCAAAACAGAGGAAAAATTTTAGAAGAATAAGTATTGGGTGGAAACCATTCTTCGTCAGATCTTCAGCTTCAGCTCTGTTTCCTTCCAAAAGAGGCTTGCATAAAATGAACAAGAAGATTGGATGGGCAATACAGAACACGTCTCGTATTCAGTGTGTGATTGACTACGTAACACCTGATAGACCATTCACGGAAACGATTCGAAAGTTCACCAAAGAAACTGAGGATCTACAATCACAAACTGAAAAAGCCAAAGTTGCTGACAATCAATCAGCATATTGTTGATAATTTGCAGGTGTCAACTTTTGCAAGAAGTATAATACAGAAGAGGAAAAGATGGGTCAATGGGAAACAAGATATTCTCGCTAATCCATCGCCCCTCTTCAGCGATATCCCTGTCAAAAATACACCCAAGCTCAACGAGGTAGAGACTTTTTAGTGAAAGAGGTACAAGATCCTGAAAACATTGGATTTGAACGAAGCTACTGATAATATCATCCGCTCAACTCTTTGAGGACCACGTCGTGATTCCGTTAAATACAAAAATTCATTTTTGATATATTTCTCGCTTTTTATTGAGGACAAAATAGCTCAAAACCACCTTACGAGATGCGAAACAGTCCTTTTTGATCTGATGCAGGCATTGATTTTGCGGAATCCTAAGCCCGTTACCTAAAAATTAGAAAAATAGAAAATAGTGAATGTTGCTGGGTTGCTCAATTGGCCGTTGAAGGGCACAAAGAAATTGTATGTAGCAGGACCACATGACATCAAGAACTTCCTGTAAGAAAAGCTTACTATTACACACCAATATCTGCACCGCATATTGATCTCATATTTAAAGTTGGAAACGCCCATTTCGCTGCAGCTGGAGTTAGTATGCACTAGATTTTTACCGAAAAAGGGCGAATTGTCCAACCTAGAGAACCACATGCCAATATCCTGTTCAAAAACGCTGTATAAGATCTTCACGGCTATCCTAAGCAACAGGATTATTCGAAAAATGGAGCTTGTGTGGATAGAGATGTAGGAACAACGTAGCTCAAAAAAAGGTGTAGCTGGCTGTCGAACCGAGTGAACCTGCTACTTGACAAGTATGTCTGCAAAGACGCAGGAACCCTTCAGCGCGTTTTGTCAACGGTCTGGTTAGACTACCGGCAAGCTTTCGATTCAACTTCCCATAGACTTATCATCCGTTTATTCTGTTTGCATTTTGTAGTATCATGGAGTAAAGGTGGAAGGGATTCAAAAATGTATTAACTATCTTTTTTCTGCCCCCCCCCCATTTTTTGCCAAACGTCTACGTGTTGAGACCCCCTGAATCCGAAAAACAGGTTTTTACGAATGTAAAAATGTCTGTCGGTCTGTCTGTCTATACGTTCGTGGGTGGTTTTTTTGTTAGCACGATAACTTTCGAAAGAATTAACAGATTGAATGGTTCTCTGGTAAAATCTTTTAGTATTTTAGAATGACTGTCAAGTTCGTCAGCCAGGAATTTTAAATAAAAATTCAAAAAGTAAGCACAAGTCGAATATTTTTGAGACCACTTTTTTCAAGATTCAAACATTTTCTGTACGGATATTCATAGATTTGAAAGTTAGGACAATTTATCCTCATAACTTAAAAAAAAATTTCCAGAGATATACAATTTATAAAATTCCAAAAAACACACGAAAATGAACATTTGAAGTCAAATAGCGCACGATATGAAAAAAGTCAAGAGAAGAGAAATGTTATTTTTTGAATGCACTACAAGATTATCATAACAGCTTCTCGAGATACAGGGAAAGAGACCCCCCCCCCCCCCCCCCCCCCCCCCCCCCCCCCCCCCCCCCTCCCCAAAGTTGCCAATTCACGGAGAAAGAAAATCCGCAATTTTTTCAAAATTCGAATATTGACACGTGCCACCTGGCACTTCAAAATACCATTTAATTAACATGGACAAATTTTGAACACTCATGTCCCAGGGTTTTATGTAAACGTGACAATCTTTTTAGGGATTCAAGGGAAGTTTCTAGGAAACAAAAACCTACTGATGACGTTTATTAACAACCCACCCTCGTTCTCCCCGCAGTGCACAGTGGGACCAAATCCAAAAAAAGTTCAAAAAAAAGTTTGATTTTGAAAATTGGAAGGGATATGTTTTGTAGAGAAAGAATCAAAGTTTCAAAATCTATGCCATTTAGATATCTATCCTAATTACCTGCCTTTCTGTGGCAGTTTGAAATTGACCTTCGTTCTCTAAACACTTGTCGGTATCGAAGCTTTAAAAATGGTTATGTATTTCGGAAGTTAAAGAAAATCGTAGAATTAAGATTTTTTAATCATGAAAAATGCGTGCCCATGCAATTTTTTTCAGCTGTTTGAATAAAATGTAGCAAGATATCGATTTCTCCCACGTATAATATGTATGAGCGGCATTTTAAGGAAATGTAGTGTTGCATTGCTACAAGCTTAGAATTTTAA
>NC_046660.1:34388259-34400197 GCF_010883055.1 Belonocnema kinseyi | reverse complement strand
AGGGAGCTCTTCTTAATATTTTGACACCAAAATCATGTCGATACACCTTACCGACTGCGAGTAAAGCCACCCACGCTTTAACTTGACAGACTGTACTATTTTTACATCCAATATTTTTGTTTGTACCCTCTTGGATATTAAATTAGAGGCGTAATTCATTTCTGGGGGGGCTAACTTCACGCATCCCCCAGAAATTTAAATTTCTTAAATCTTCTTTTGCATACATTTATACGTCGTTTGTAGGTACTCTTTGTACTTTTAATATTTTCGTTTGTACTCTCTTAATTGCAAAGCTAGGGGCAAATAAAAATTTCGCGTTATCCCCCCGAAAATCAAATTTCTAAAATTTTCTTCTTGGATTCGTTTGTACGTCGTTTTTCACTGTACTTTTAATTTTTTTTATACCCCCTTTGTTGCCCAGCTCGGGGGAAATCAAAATTTAGTGCCATCCCCTCGAATTTCACATTGCTCAAATTCTCTTTGCAAATGAAAATATTGAATTTACAAACAGTACAAACCACGTACAAACGTTAACAAAAAAGAAAATTGGAGAAATTTAAATTTCAGGGGGGATGGTACGAAATTTTGATTTTGCCCTAGCCGGGTAAAAAGGAGAATTCAAACGAAAATGTTGAATGTACAAAGAGTAGAAACAACGTACAAATGTATGCAAGAAGAAAATTTAAGAAATCTAAATTTCGGAGGGATAGCACGAAATTTTGATTTCCCCCTAGTCGGGAAAATAAGAGTGTACAGACGAAAATATTGAAAGTACAAACAGTACAAACGTATGCAAAAATAAAATTTGAGAAATTTGAATTTCGGGGGGATGACACGAAATTTTTATATTCCCCTAGCCGGGCAACCAAGAGGGTACAAGCGAAAATATTAAAAGTATAAACAGTACAAACGTATTAAAATTTGTAATGCTGTTTTTAAGCTTAAAACAAAAACCACCAGTTTTATTCAAAAATATTATTAAAAACAACTTATTAGATATTTAGGGTGAACAATTTTTGTTGAAAATTTTTTATCGTACCCTGCACAGTTTGACTGCATAATGGAATTTTTTATCTTTAATGACATTTTTGTGATTTATAATTTGTCTTGGTTACTTTTTTTATATCTCGTATTACTTTGCTGGAAAATGGTAGGGTAATCCAAATCAAACTTGGTAAGACATACTAGCACGAAAAGTGTTTGAATCCATTTTACGGGGTTTTAATCTCCCCTAAATATTCAAGAAAGGAAATCTACATTTCTTAAAAATAAAAACCAGAGGACTGCTGTGGTTTGAAAAAGCATCGTCAACTGAAAAATGAACGAAGCCGAGAAAATCGACAAAAACTGTTTGAATCATTATTCGCGTGTATCGCGGATTCTAATTCATTTTCTGCAGTTTTTTTCTTGTTCTTAACTAATTTGCATATAAACTTTTCATTTTTGGAAAAGCATTAAAAATTAAGAAAACGCCGTAACGGGCTTCAGAAATAGGCCTGCCGTGATTTGAGAAAACGCCTTTCATTAATAATTTTGCATTTCGTAGCTAAAAATAAATGCAGTTCGGTGTTTCTCGAATTACAGACTTTTTTGCGCGGTTCGATGATTCCGGAGAATGCCGTAAGCACGTCCGGACCTCATCTAAATCACGAAAGCTCGAGATCACCGCCCGATAAATTATTAAAGTCCGTAAATGTCCGTTGTGGCTTTATCTCAAATTTTTATGTGATGTATTCAGCTCTCCATGATTTGAGCCTGAAATTAACAGTTTTTACCAAATTACGACTCGCTAAATCTAGCAGTTAATGGAGTTTTTCCAACATCTAGCAATAATTATTTTGAAAGTTATTAACGATTAAAAAAATATTTTAATAATCATGTGTCTCTTTTCTTCAAGATTCCAATTATATAAAAAACTCATTTTTTGTTTTTTCGCAGTTAACGATGTTTTCTCAAATCACGGCAGAGAAGATATTTCAATTATACTACTGGTATCAAAAATCTCTTTCAAATAAGTTTTTGAAACACCTCGAACAGGAAAAACAGTCAAATTAAATTCAAGGTTTCTATAACATTAAGGAAAGTAAGCGACACTTCTTAAGAACTGAAACCATGGGCCACTTTTTATTATACCTATGTGGTTGGAAATCAGTCAACAACAAAGTTGGCAAACATATCCTAGTAGGTGAAATTGTTCAATTTATTTGAAGGATTGATTTAAAATCTCTTGAAGATTCAAACAAAAAATTGACATTACCTTCTAACCAAGTGATCGAAAAGTGTTAGTCAGATATTTCTCGTTCAAACACGTTGTGTGGAGTACATACTTACAAAGGAAGACAATGTGTTTTATCTAATAGCTAGATAGATTACTTGTTTTTGTTAAGGATGACGTTGCAATGTATTTTAGAACACTGTTTGTTATATCATAAAAGTGTTAATTTCTTGTAAACACCTTGTATTGACAGAGGTTGCGAAGTGTAATTCAATATCAAGTGACTAAGCTCATTGCCAAATTTTACAATTCTGTCTTCACGTTGCTTAAATAAGGCTGAAAATGTTACACAATCACCTTTTATTAAACTTTTCGAATTGTTACGTTTTTTATTTGTTAAAATTTATTTTAATTATTATTATATATCCAACCCCTAATAATGTCACATATAATCTCGAAAAATTGTCAGCTCTCCACCATCGAGTCCTTAAAATAAATTCCAAGTCTTTCAATGCTAAGGAATGCTTCTTATATTAATTTTTAAGTAATTTTGTCTCCAGTGTATAATTTAAAGTTCTCCCATGGTTTTCGGTGGATAGGACATATCAACTTCTTTGTCGGAATTTTTAGAGGAAGTTGAGACAATATTTAAAATTAACCCAATGACTCTTTCTAAAATGATATTTCCCCTACAATTCTTCTGACGGGATTGTCAACATCCATAGTACAAGAAAAAAATCACTTGTAATGTTTGTTATCAAAAAATGTTGGTTTTCTTGTTTGAATCTTAGATGAATGTTAGACCATCCTGAGAATGATTTCAACAACTTCATCTGAGTGAATATGTTTCCCACATTTTTTATGAATAGATTATCGACCTCAAAAGTAAAATAAAAAAATATGATGTGATTTGGAATATTTAGGAAAGGCAGATTTCGTCGCATTGAGACTTAAAGGGTGTAGAAAATATCTTCGAATACATTCAAAAACTTTCCCTGCTAGGACATGTTTCCCGCGTTTAATTTGAATCGATTTTTGATTCCAAAAATATAATAAAAAAGTCTTCTGTGATTTTGATTGGCAGCAAATTTCGATTACTTTTTCTGAATTTTAGAGAATATTAAAACAACTTTTAGAATAAATTCAATAATTTTTTTCTGTCAGGTAATGTTTTGCACATTGATTGCGAATTGATTTCCAACCTCAAAAGTATAAGCAAAAAGATCTGCTAAGATTGAGGGGTTTATAGAAATGTCGATTTCCTTGATTGTTTATTCAAGTGATGTTAAATCAACCCTCAATACAAATTCAAAGAAATTTTCTATTACGCTATGGTTCGTACACATATTAGTAAGCGATTTCCGGCCCTAATATTATAACAACAAATCTTTTAAATCTTAAATTTTTCCGAAAAAAGTAAAATGCTTAAAATTCTCAAATTGTTCACTATGACATTTCAAATTTTTATGCGTTTAATATATAAAATAAAAGGACAGCATGGTAAACGTGCGCTTGTATTCACTTCTAGTGATAAATAATTTTAAACTAATTCAATAGTAAAAAATAAATTTTATAATTATTTATTAAAATTTTATTTTTACATTTAATTAGTTCTTTATATTTTGTAACATTCAAGTGAAACTATGTCCAAATAGAATATTGCAACTTATGTTTTGTCCCTTGCTATTTGTTTCGGCAATGGTGAATAGTAAATCAAGGTGGTCTGTTTTATATCAATAAAATATGCTTTACGTGATGCTTTATTATCTCATCTCAAAACATTTCAAATTATGTTTTGAAATTTAGATAAAGAATGAAAGGATAACAAATGTTATAAAAAGTTCTCAATATTTTTTTTGTAACATTTAAGAGAATATTTATAATAAAAAGCTACTGAGAGGTTTGCGAAAAATTTGAAATACCACTATGTGTTTAAAAATGAATTTATTTTGGTGTAGAATTTAACTACTTTGTTGAAACTTGACCTACCTTGTTAAAAATGCACTCTTTTGTTTCAAGGTTCATAAGTTTTGTTCAAAATCTCTTCCCGAGGATTAATTCAATATACTGCAAGTACTATTAAACTAATCAAAATGTACACAAATTTCCATTTTTTCATATTTGTAGGTCTTAAAACGGACTTAATGAAATACTTATTAGATTCTCGTAGATCCTCTATTCAGTACTTCTAATTTTAATGTGCATGCGTTGTAGAACGCGCTTGTTTAAAGAGAAAAAATTTCAATTAAAATATTATCAACAAATAGTCTTGATCAAATGTACAGAAATTGTATATCCTTCCATCTTCTTACTTGTATCGAATGCAGAATAAAACTAAAATGCTATGTTATTGAATAAAAGAAATATTTAGTAGATCATACATTTTCTATATTCAATAAATTTTTAATAATAATTTTATTCTTCGTTCGTTGAGTGAAAATGTAGATTGATGTAATATTTTTGTATATATAGCAATAAACAGTTATCAAGTAAATTTTAATTTTTTCTATTTCAAAAAATACCCAAATTTTTGTTTTAAATTTATAAAGAAAAGTTCTGACACTATAATGAAAATTGAATGATTTTATTCCAGTATATTTTATTGTCATATAATTAATGCCATAAGTCATATATGTGATGCTGTTTAACTAAAAAATTAATTAAGGAGACGTTCAGCAATAATCCGCCCAATTGATTCCGTCGGATTGAGATTTGCTCGAGTCGTGCGAAATAGCTTGATGCTCGGCAATCTATGAAGAATTTGTTGATTCTGAATGTATAATTTTAGATTAATTGAAATATTGTTTAATATCCTAACAAAGAAATTTTAATAGATTGATATTTCTTAAGTTCACGTAGTTTGGGTGAATTAAGACACGGTATATGTTTTAACACCGTCATCAATTTTTAATTAATCATATATATCGTATGGAATACAATAAAACGAAAAAGTGCAAGGTGGTAACTTTAGTATTTTTTTTGGACAAATGTCTGATTCCCATAAAATGTGAATATCTGAGAAAGTGCATGCAAGCAATTAAAATTAACCTTTAGAAAGTAGTAGGAAAATGAGGAACAATTATTGTTAATAAAAAACGATGACGGTCTCAAATCTCAGAAGAGCTAAAAGGCATTATTATTTCTATATTTGTGGTTAATTTCATTTCAATAAATTAATCGATTCGCGCGTTCAATCCTAAATTGAAATGATTACTGGTGTAGTCCTAAAAGAAAGTGGCCTCGCGTTACTTTTCAGAAACTACGTTAGCACTTTTAGAAGTTGGGCCGGGGGTCAAAAAGTCATCTTTTATAACAAAAACTAATATACTTTGTTAAAACTTACTTTTTTAGTTGAAGATTCATCACTTTGCTTAAAAATTTTACTATTTGCATAAAAATTCGTTTCATGTTTAGTTGAAAATAAATTTCTTGAAGTGACAATTAATCTATTCCTATTTTGGTTAAAAAATTAGCTTTTTAAATTAGAAATCTAATTATTTGGTTAAAAAGGTATCTTTTTTAGTTGAAAGGTTAACTTCTTGACAGAAAACTGATATATTTTATTAAAAATTTATCTTTCTTGGTAAAAATGGAACCTTCTTTGAAATTCTCGGTAAAAGTAAATAATCTTTATAATAGGGATTCATAATTACAGTTAAAAACTCAACTATTTGCTTTTAAATCAACTTTTATGTTAAAAATTATACTGTTTTTTAAGAAATTCAGCTTTTTGGCCTAGAAATTCAAAGATTCGTATAAAAGTAATCTATTTGGTTTAAACTTTATAGTGTATATTGTATAAGTTGAAAATCAAACTATTTCGCAGAAAATTGATTTAGTTTTTTTAAATAATACAATTATTTTATATTTTTTATTAAAAAATAGTCGCCTTTTTGGGTACAATATATTTGTCTTTTTGGATAAAAAATGAATGGTGTGTGTTGAAAATTGAACCGTTTGGTATTTTGTTTAAAAGCCATCTTTTTGGGTAATCAGTTATTCTTGTTTGTTAAAACTTCAACTTTTTGGATGGGACTTTAATTACCTTATTAAAAATTCGTCTTCCTTGATTGAAAACTATCGCTTTTTGTAAAAAATTTATCTTTTCTGATTTAAAAGTTCACTTTTTTCTCAAACATTTGACTTTTGTGTTTGAAAAATTTATTTTTGGTTGAAATTCATAATTATTGGTGGTAGAAACGTCATCTCTCTTGATTTAAAATTAACTTCTTTTATGACAATTCATGTCTTCTAAAAAGTTTGCATTTTAGTCATGAAAATTCGAATATTTGAATTTTGATATACATTTAACTATTTTATTAAAAATCTAATTATTATGGGAAAATGTAACTATCAGGTTAAAGTCATTATTTTTTGTCAAAAATTAAACTATGTTGTTCAAAATTCATGTTGAAAAATTCTTCTACTTAGTTGAAAGTTTATCTTTTTTTTTAATTTAACCGTCTTCCAAAAAAATTAATCTTTTTTACTTCAAAATTTTACTATTTTCTTGAATTTGAAACTATTCTGGGGAAAACTTGTCTATTTTATTTGAAAGTTTATCTATTTAGTTTTTAATGCTACGTTTTGCTTAAAAATAATTTTGGTTAAAAATGCGTCTCCTTGTGTTGAAAATTCATCAATTTAAGTAGGAAATATCTTAAACTCCGTCTTTAGCTGACGGCTACATTAATTTCGGGGAAGAGAAGATTAACAAATGATTTAATCTCCCCTTGCAAATAATTCTTTCTTTTTTCCTTTGTCGATTCCTTGCGACACTGCAGCCAACTTTTTATTTGAGTAGAATTGTGTCGCTCTACACTTAATTCTGCATCTGGCAAATCTTTGGCAACCAAATTAATTTTTAAAAATTGCACATTTTTGCACATTTTTTATCTGTTTGTCAAAATACCAAAACATGTCAAAACTGTCTGCCAATTGAACCTGCATACGCCGCGTCGACAATCGGATTGGTTACAGTTTGAACGTATATATAAAATGATGAAATATGCAAGTAAATTTATGCAGCGAACAATTAATTAATATAAACAATTCTTCGATTACAAAACAGAATTATAAAGTGAAAGTTAAGATAATTATTTGAGTTCACTAGTTTAAAAATAAATAATCAATTTTAAATTTAACATTCTCATAGCACGCTGGACGCGCGTCTCGCTTCGCTCGCAAGTTTCAACGCGCCTAGGGCGCGCGACGCTTGAATCTCGCGCTTCGCACTCGGATATTTATTCTTTGCATTTGGAATGCTGGAAAAAAACTGAATCAAAAAGATCTCTTTTAGATGGCAGTATTTATATGCGTCTTCATATTTTGAATTGTCTGCTTCATTAGGTATAGTCAAAGATTAAGTTTCTCAAAGCTCTGTATGCTTTGAGGTACACATTCTCATCGTGACACTCGCGCTGCGCGCTCTATTTCCGACAGATATTTGTAAACAGGTTTTGTTGGATTTTTTTCTCGTAACTTTCGTCGTTTTTCCTCACATTTTTTTTTATTTTTTTTTCAGCGTTATTTTTCACGAATAAAACAAAAAGTACGCATCCTATCAAGAAGTGATTCTTAACGAAATTGTAGATCTTTTTTGGGATAACTATTTTTGTTTATTCATCTTTTTTGTATCCTACATAGTTTGTCCACAAAATGGAATTTTTAATTTTCCATTATTTTTTGTACAATCAAAATTTGAATTTTCGATTTTTAAAG
Organism: Belonocnema kinseyi; assembly: GCF_010883055.1. Taxonomy (NCBI): domain Eukaryota; kingdom Metazoa; phylum Arthropoda; class Insecta; order Hymenoptera; family Cynipidae; genus Belonocnema; species Belonocnema kinseyi. The sequence goes on along the minus strand of NC_046660.1, from coordinate 34,392,261 downwards.
AAAATCCAAAAATTGTTCACAATAATCCTGTAGGGCTTTCAAAAAGAAATGTTTTTCTTCTCCTGACTTTTTTTCATATCGTGCGATTTTTGGCTTCAAATTTTGATTTTCGTTTAATTAAAAAAATTTTGAAAACGCTATAACTCTGAGAATTTTCTTTTTATCGAAAAAAGTCATAAGGATAAATTGTTTGTTCTTTTTAATACTATAAATATCCGTGAATAGAATTTTCAAATTAAAAAAAAAGTGGTCTCAAAAATTTTCAAAATGCGCTCACTTTTTGAATTTTTATCAAAAATGGCTGGTTAACGAACTCGTCCTTTCTTTTAGGACCTAAAAAACATGTGCCAAAGATAAATTTGTTTCGTTCATTTTTTCGAGAGTTATCGTGTTTACGGACGGACGCACAGACAGACTGACAGACGCCATCGTGAAAACCTCATTTTCGGATTCAGAGGGTCTTAAAACGTGGAGATCCGTTGAAAAAGTGTGATGTCAAATTTCCTACAATTCTAATACTTTCTTCAATCATAAGTGATGAGAATGTAAAAATTTGAAATAAGAACGCCAACGGTAATCAATCTGGTAAATGCGCGCGAACACATTAATTATAATTAATTAAATATTCAATAACTAATTTTTGACTTTGCATGCACAAATACACTTGCTTCTAATTATTTTTCCTGATAATTTATATACCGAAAAGTAATTTCAATGTAAAATAAATAACATTCCTCATATATTATTGTTAAAACATGTTGGAAATACAATCCCATTAATGTATTTCGAACATTATATGGTGAAATAGTCGAGAAATACACAGTGACTCTTCAGAAACCAGCCAAATAGTAGATCTTTTTCACATTTTTGAAATTTTAAAGTCAATTAGGGAGGGTAAAAAATATGTTACCGAAATTATCGCTATACATGTATAAATCGACTTGACTTAAACTATTTTTATTGATAATTTGAATCTAAAAAAATTTGTTCAATTTTGAAAAAGTGCTTCGTTTTTTTAAGATTTTTAGCTATGTCTACGATGCAGAGACAGAAGGAATTTTTTTATGATATTTTAAGGGAGTGTTTTTGACTCCCAACAGAAAGTTTTTATCGCTATTAGAACTTCGCGCAAACAACCTTTTTTCAATTATATGTTTGTATTTATATAAATATGGATTATGCAGTGTATGTTAGATTTTCTGTCATTAAAAAAAAACTCAAATAAATATATTCTCAAACTATAATATTCAGTAAATTTTAATGAATTGTCACATTAATAGAAGTAATAATTTTAAATATTTAAACATAGTTATTCATTTATATTTTAATCAATTTTCAATAACTTTACATTTGTTTAAATCTTAAACTAATTTCTTTAAGATACATGTTTTCATTTGAAAATTGTTCTGTTTCAGAGGATGATCTCACAATATTATGAAAATTAAATATTGATTTATTCAAGCAATGATTACAGGATAAGAAATTAACGCACGCAATGAATCTCATATATTTATCTACGTCATAATTTCCATTCCACGGGAAAATAATTCTTACGATTACAAAACAATCACGCTATATTTATTCGTGTTTTGTTCCAGATATGAAGAGTATAATATGTTTCAGATTTCGTGGATTAAAAAACTTTTGAGGACTAATTAACTAGATTTGACCATGAGCTGGACGCAGGATGTCCAAAAGATGAATTTTCTGGAAAAACCTTGGACTTTAAGGCTACATACTTTTATTCAATAAAATTATTTCAACATAGGCTGATTCAACTCTATCTAAACTATTAAGTGGCTGTTATTATCAAAATTGATTATCTTCCGATAAAAAATGTTTGCAAACAATACAATAAAATCAGAATTATTATTAATATATGCTATCAATTGGTATTTCTTTGTTAATAATACCATTCTTTAGAGAAAAAGAAGTGACTTTGCAGAAACGAAAAATGTTTTATATTGAAAAATGTAAATTTTGTATAATCATTCTTTGATGAAGATATTACTCTCCAGAGGAAAAAAAATGATTCACAGAAAAATTTTGCTTTGAGATCTAAAATGTAGAATGTATTTTTTTATTTACAAAAGCTTGTCTTCAAGTTGAGTTAATACCTGCATCATCAATGCTTCTTAAAAATATATTAGCATCCCCAGAACATGTTATTTTTCAAACGTTAATATATTTTAAAGAAATTGTTTAACGAAATTGGAGAAAACTGTATAACTGTACTAATAGTGTTCCCAGTACTACACGTGCAAGTCCTGGAAATTATTATATGTAAGTTTTTCCCCTCCTTTTGCAATATAAGTTATATTATTTGTTTGTTTAAAATAATAATATTTATGCAACACGCTTTGGTTAAAATTCACGAACAAAGCTTTCTTTATTCATAGCAATAATTAATCGTTTTACCGAACGCTTCATTGTCTCAGCCTCATTGCGCCATCAATAATTTGATAATGGATAGACTATATACATACAGGCAACATGTATGAAAAATCTAATCAGTTGCAGCTTAAGAAGTTCTTTCAAAATCAGTTCGGGGTCACCAGAAAAATGAAAATCTTTATCTGCAATCTGGTCATCCTTTTTATGACATTTCTGGATTCTGTTCGTAAGTAGAATAAAATACTTAACCAATCGTGCATTGCAACATTTTAAATCCAGATATTTGCTTTATGTAAAAGTTCGCATTTTGCTAGGTAAAACTTTTGAAACAGATGTTAGGATGAGAATCAGTTTATGGATACACGTAATGATTTAATGTGAATTTTTTGGGACATTTATTGGAGAAACTGGTCTAATAAATATCTGAATATAAATTACTATGACTCTAACTTAAATTTTGTTCCAATATGTGTAACAAACAAATTTTAATTGTTTAATTTAATTTAATAGTTTAAATCTTTACTTCACTATCAAAACAAAAATTAAATTCAAATTACAAAATAAAGTATACTCATAAGTTTACAATGTGCGCTACTAAGGTTCAATAGGTGGTCCGAAAGTTAAAATTGGCATATATTTCCTCTCTTCTGTTTCTCTATAATTTTGTCACCTAATATATTAACAATATCTACAAGTCAACAAAATTAAATCAATTAAATTAACTTTCAATCTAGGGAACATTTTTCTCAGTTTGAATATTTATATATGTTCGCAATCAACTAGAGTTGCAACTTAAGTGTACAAAAAAGGGAATTAATTTTGTGAAGCTTCAATTTTATTATTATTATCAAATTTTAAGAACGTATATAAAATTTTCATACTTTTTCCCCAAAAAAATTATTGGTCAAGTTTATACATTGAGACGATTATACCAATCACTTATTTTAGAGCACAAGGTTTCGTCATACATTTTAGCCCTATCAGAAGTCTATAGAACGTCAGGTTCGCGTCCCACAATTTCTTAAACAATATTTTGAAACTTTAATTTTTTTTAAACTCTCCATCCTTTTTTCATAATTAATGGTTTTTTTTTACTCAAAGTCTTTTTGACATTATTAAACATATGCTAATCCAGAAATAAAATGTCATATTTTTTATTAAATCTGAACATTTATTTTTATTAAACATTTTTTCTATCTTCTGATAAGCGGTCACGTTTAGTTTAAATCATATTGAAATGTTACCCTTCAATTACGAAGTCACAGTTGTCAGCAGGGGAAGCACCAAAATTAAGAAATTTGATGTTTATAGGAGTATATAATGGAATCTGAACACTTCTTTATGCCATGATTTTAGGCTATTTTTAGGTACCCATGCCGATTATTGGGTTCTTTTATTTTAATACGAAAAATTTTTTGGTTGCAAATTCTGGCATCCAGCATATAAACTTCAGCAAATAAAAAAATGTAATCAAATAAGCCACATTTTTGTGTTTTTTTTTGGTTCTCTAGAAAGGTGATAATAAGTTTTGAAAAAACAACTCCTATCTCCTAAAAACTGTCCTTAATAGCAATTATTTGCTTAGCTTAAATATTAATAAAAATTATT
>NC_046660.1:34382642-34388159 GCF_010883055.1 Belonocnema kinseyi | reverse complement strand
AAAATTAATGAAAATAAAATTTTGATTATTTTTGCACTCCCCAGAGAAGTTAAAAAAAATTACATAATCAACTGCAAAAATACAACCCATAGTAATAACAGCTACCCCTGATAAAAAAAAATAATATTCGACAACCACAAAAAATAATCTCACCTAAATTTAACAAACTCCATTTCAGCTCCTGTTACTAAAATATCCATAAAACTTGGCAAATGAAAATAATTAAACCCAAGAAATTTCTTAAGCCTCTATGTTATATTCTGATTTCCACAGTTATCTTAACCCTTGTTTGCCACACTGGGATAAAAAGAACCCTACACAAATTTTTTCTCAATTTTTATGTACGTAAATGTAAAAGGATATTTTACTTTTTTACTTTAAACGTTTTAAAGCAACTTTTTATCACTGGGATGTAGATCAACCCATTTTACCAAGACGTGCTTCCGAAGAAGTGTTGCTAACAAGAGTTAAAGAGCAGAAAAAACAACCCCTAGTACGTTTAACAAATATCTTGCAGCATGTAATGGAACCAGGAAGTTCCTAGAAAAATATAGTATTTGGATTTGTCGCACTTCCGCGGTTACCAAAAACATCTGTCATTATACATAAACTACAATGCACAACAACTTCTCAATGCACTGTGTCAAAAAAATGAATCTTCCTCCAGAACCTTAAGTTTAAAATGAAGATTAGCCGCAATCAACACTTTCTTTTCATGACCTGCCATTGTACAACAACTTGCGAGTGCAGCAGATCTGAAAAATACATCTTCCTCAAGAAAGTTGAGTTCTAAATAAATAATTGCCACACTCAAACCACTTTTCTCATAACTCGTCATTGTACAGCTACTTCCAAGAGCACCAGGTTTACAAAATACTTTTTCCTCGCTAAAGTTATGTTTTAAATTAGGATTGACCGCATCCAAACCATTTCTACGTGCACCAGGTCTAAAAAATACTTTTTTCACGTGGAAGTTATATTTAAAATTAAAATTGAACGCAAAGAAAGTATTTTTCTTATGAACCGTCATGGTAAAACCACTGGCGAGGCACCTCGTCTGAAAAATACTTTTTCCTCGAGGAAGTTCAGTTTTAAGTGAAATTTGACTGCACCCAACCTTTTTTTCTCATGACTCATCGCTGAACAAAACCTTCCAGATCCAAGCGTACCAGATAACCTAACGTACCCGATCTGAAAAATCCATCTTGCTCCAGAAAGTTAAGTTCTAATTGAAGATTGCCCGCATCCAAACGATTTCTCGATAAGACGTTGTTCTAAAATATTTTCGAAATGCAGCATGTCTAAAAAATAATCTTTCTAAAGAACGTTGAGTTGTACTAAATAAATATAGTAAATAAATATTGGTCAGACCCAAGACTTTTTTCTTGCGAACTATAATTGCACAACAAATTCCAAGTGCACTAGGTCTTAAAATGAATCTTCCTCGAGAAATTTAAGTACTAAATGAAAATCAGCTGCATCTAACTACTTTTTTCTCGTTATCCGTCATTGTAAAACAGCTTCCGATTGCACTACATCTGAAAAATTCTCTTGAAGGAAGTTTAGTTTTAAATGAAAATTTGCTGCTCCCAAACCTTTTTTCTCAAGACCCGTCGTTGGAAAAAAACTTCCAAGTGCATTAAGTCTAAAAAATACATTTTTCTCAGGGAGGTTATGTTTTAAATTAAGATTGGTTGCATCCAAACCATTTTTCTCATAACATGTCATTGTAGAACATCCTAGTGCAGTAGGTCTGAAAAATACTTCTTCCTCGAAGAAGTTAACTTTGCAATAAATATTGCTCACATAGACCCTTTTTTCTCATGATCTGTCATTGGACAACAACTTCCAAATGCACCAGTTCTTAAAAATACATCTTAAAATAATTTAAGTACTAAATAAAGATTGGCCGCATTCAATCCATTTCCTCATGGCCCGTCATCACACAAAAAATTTTGATCGCACAAGGTCTAAAATATACATCTTCTTTGAATTGATTGAATGCGAAATAAAGATTAATCGCACCAAACACCTTCTTCTTATAACATGTCGTTACACAACAACTTGCGAGCAAAATCATCTTTTCATACAATTACACAGAATTCCACGTAGAATCAAGAATCCTGGAGAAAAACGTATTCTTTATACCTGATAATGTCATATAATTATAGCTTATATAAGAGATCGATGGAATGCAGCCAAAAACTATTTATAGCTCAACTTCTTAAAAGAAAATGTACATGTATTTTATTTGATTAAGTTTCATTGGGCTAAGACCAATCTTTATTCAAAACATACGTTCCTGAAGTACGACATATTTTTTAGACCTAGTGCACTCAAAACTTGATGCACAATGACGTCTTTTTTGCAGCAGATATATCTGAATGTTGTTTCGCAATGACGGGTCGTGAGAAAGAAGGCTTGTGAGTGACCAATCTTTATTCAGAACTCGAGTTCCTGAAAAAGATTTAGTTTTTAAACCTGGTGCACTCGGAAGTTGTTGTGAAATGAAAGATCATATTAACAATCGATGAGATATGGCAAATCTTCATTCAGAACTTAACTTCTTCCATGAAGATGGATGTTTTTATACCTGGTGTTCTCAGAAGTTTTTGTATAATATCGTGTCATAAGAAAAATTGGTGAGATGCAGAAAATCTTCATTCGGAACTTCACTAACTTGAGGAAAATGTATCAATTACACCTGGTGCATTTGAGGAATCATTTATGATGGCGAATCTTCCCAGTAGTCGCGAAAGTGCTACCAATTTCTATTTTAAAGTCAATTTCCTCGAGGATGATATATTTTGTAAACATAGATCAAACAGAAGGTGTTGGGACGACGACCGAAACCTCTGACAGTGGACCAGAGGTTGAGAGGATGATAGCATAGTGTTTTCTAGGATTTTCTTGGGTCTATTAGAAACTCTTTGAGGAACACTAGGAACTCTCAGAAATATTTGAAATCTTTCACCAAGTGTAGAGCACACCACAAAGCATTCACACGTTCCAGATGATCACGCTGCCTCGCTGTGTCGAAGTAACAGTCGGCTCTATATGAACGCTGCCGAGCTTAGCCGAGTCTGATTCTCCTCGAGTGTTTTGATCTCGAGAAGTTTTGGAAATCTGGGCACTCCCGGAAATCTCAAAAAAATCTTAACACTTGCTATGCGAATTCGATTGAGACTGCTAGATTTATAGTTTTAATATTTCCAGATTTCTCAGTGAGTAGCCCCTCGGGAATGACAGCGGAATTTCCAATGGGAATTTTAGTAGAATTTCGGTGGAGCACTTCCCGAGGAATGTTTCTGCGAGGGTTTAAATGACCAGTTTAAAATAATTTTAAAAAATCGTTCAAAGACTCTTTTTCATATCATTATGTCCAGGGTAATAGTGACTAACACTAAAAAACAAGTTCTAGTACGTTTAACGAAGAACGTCTTAGGTACCTTGAACTAAAAAAAGCCCAAAAACTTACAAATTACATATAATCACCTCAAAAATCTTTCCAAGACTGTAGTTCATATCTTTATCCCCATAGTAATATTCAGAATTACCAAAAGTAACCCTGAGCATATTAAACAAACCCTGTCTAAGGTGCTTTAAGCTAAAACAAATACATGAATTCAAAATCAAAAATTGAAATTAGACCATTTGGAAGTAAGAAATAATTAATATTGTGCACTTTAAATTGGAGTGAAGGGTGGATCACAAAAATGGTTTTAAAAAATCATAAACAATACCATGCCAACCAATTTTGGATCTAGGTTAGGCTACATTTGAATTTAAGAATGTACAATAATTAATGTTTCTCACTTTCAGATGGTCTGATTTCGGTTTCCAAATTTTATGAATTCCTTAATCCCAAATATCAAAGGCAGGGTTCGTTAAATTTTCCTTAGAGGTAGTTCTTGGGGTTTGTTTAATGGCGCAGCGACAATTATGATATTAACTAGATTCTTGGGTTGGTGTCTAGGGCTACCTTCTTTAAAAAACATAAAAAGACTCCAAAAATCGGCAGGAGTGCTGCAAAAAGCTTAAAACGCCCAAAATGTATGGCATAAAGAGAACGTTTAAATTCCGTTGTGAAGGTGTTAGCTTATAGAAACATAACAATTGTTCTTTTTGAAAAATCATCTTTAAATAAAATGTTTTCATGCCAATATTAACATTTCTAGTTTGTCAATTAGTCTGCCCATGAAACTTAATACATTAAAAATGACTTCTAACTTCATACGTAGTTCATAGACTATTGAATTATGTCACACTTTCGTTTCTAGTATAATCCTAATAATACATTACAGCACATTGTTCATAATAATTAACATGTACATTCAATTAATAAATTATATTTATTGGGTACATCTGTTTTAATTCCAGTTGATAACGAGTATATGGGGCATTATAACTCAACTGCCCCAACTCAAAAAGTTATGTTTTTCGATTGTCTCTAAATTCTGGGAATATGTTCGCCTACCCAACAGTAGTTAATCCACAAACTTATAGACCAGGATTACCAACCCTCCCCAAGTGAGGGGGGGGGTTGAATTTTCAACCCCAATGCCTGCAGGAGTAGTTTCAAACGCCTGTAACTTCCTTTATAATTATGCGATTTAAAATTTTTATGAGGGCTTTGGAAAGTGCTTTTTACACGCTTTCATCCTATTTTATTATTTATAACAAAAAAAATTGTTTAAACAATTTTTTCAATAAATCAACTGTTTATTTAACTTTGTTCGCAATTTAGGCATCTACGATTTTTTTTAAATAGTCTCAAAAGAAAGCTTGACTTTTTTACTATTAAAAATGTCTAATAAGAAAATGGACAAATTGAAATTCATTGTGTTACAGAGCCGGTTGTAGAGGGAGTCCCCGCGCTCGCATTCGGGCGTTATGCACTTTCTTAAAAATGAACAGTAGTTTTCTGAAGATAAATTATTCCTCACTATTATAATTTATTATCCGACAATAATTGGTTATTGCTCTTGCAATTTTTTAAAACAAATACATGATTCAACCAACTTCTCACGTATAAAGTGTTTGAGTAAATAAAGTACTAACGCATTAGTAATTAACGCCTGTCGTCAGTCTACATCCTATCAAGTTATGGTTTCCAGAGTCTACCACGTGGAGGTGACAGTGCGATTTTAGACTCTTTTTATCTGCAAGATGATTCGGGGTGCTTAATTTTAGTGAGTCCCCTCGCCTCTCACTTTCTGGGGTGCTTGATTTTAGTGAGTCCCCTCGCCTCTCACTTTATGGGGTGCTTGATTTTTGTGAGTCCCCTTGCCTCTCACTACACAACCTCTTTATGCTGTTCGCCTCTTCTTCGTACCAGCTTTCCACTTTCTTGCAGTACTATTCTGCTGTCGATTACGTTTAGGCTTCGGGAAAACCTCACTTTTCTCCTCATAAGAAAATCGTTTCAGATCCAGCTGTCCCTTTGCGTTCGGAGCGAATGAATGATATTTGAGTGTACCTGGTATCGTCACAGCCTTACTAAATCGATCTGCTAAT